>NC_079208.1:14771916-14986916 GCF_026745355.1 Beta vulgaris subsp. vulgaris
CTCGTGNCTAAAGGACCCTCGAGGCCAAGCGGCCAGATTTCAGATAAAGGACCCTTTCTTGCTGGTCCGACCCGATTCCAGCCATACTATTTTAGCTCTTCCTCCCGGGTGCACTGCCTTCTATTACAAGGCTATGGAGATGGGCCTAAGATTCCCCCTGACTCAGTTCGAGAAGGATTTGCTAAACGCCTATAACCTCTGTCTGGGCCAACTGTCTCCGAATTCTTGGGGAGGGATCTTGGCTTTTAAGTAATTTGTGACATTATCGGCGTTAAACCGACCGTCACCCTTTGGCGTCACATGTACAAGTTATGCGAAATGACAGCCGGGGAGCATGGTCCTGGTTGGTGGTGCTTCCAGGCTCCGCGGGGCTACCGAACCGTTCTAGACCTTCCCTCATCCCAAAAGGGGTTCCGCCGAGGGTTTGCCTTCGTTTATCACGGGGGAGAATGGGGTATCCCAACCGTACCTCCATCTGCCGACCCCAACCACTGCCTGAATTTCAAAGTGCCCGAGCTATCGGAGGAGGAAGCAGTGGCCGCCATCTATATGCAGTTGGAGGCTAAGATAATTGACGGTGGAGAGGTCTTTGTAGCGGGGAACTGGCTCCCGAGCTGCAAACTCTTTAAGAATGAGCACTTCCTCGCGGCCTTTGGTCTGACCCCAGCCTTTCCTAAGGGTAATTCGGCAACAGGGGGTCCGGTTGACTTATCTTTTTGCTTTGTTGTGCCTTTCTAACTGTCTTTTTGCTTTTGCAGAAGCTTCCCTCGCATTTATTAAAGAAACTGACCAGGAAATGGCCGAGCGTCTAACTTCTGCTGCCTTGAAGGCCGCTCGGATAAGGGCCGAGATGAAGGCCAACAAAATTAACAAGCCCTCGAAGCCGAAGGTATGATTTTTTCTTTTTCG
This sequence comes from Beta vulgaris subsp. vulgaris, assembly GCF_026745355.1. Taxonomy (NCBI): domain Eukaryota; kingdom Viridiplantae; phylum Streptophyta; class Magnoliopsida; order Caryophyllales; family Amaranthaceae; genus Beta; species Beta vulgaris. The sequence continues at coordinate 14,772,826 of NC_079208.1, forward strand.
ACCGACCAGACTTAGTTCAGATTCTACATCTCACCAACTTTTTGGGGATTTTTAGGATCCGTCCAACCCCAAGCCGAAGAAGCGCAAGGAGCGGGACGAGGCGAGGGTCGAGATGACCGAGAAGGCCTTGGCTAAGGAGCGAGCCGAAAAAGAAGCTTCTGCGAAGAAGGCGAGGAAGGAGCCTTCGGTCGAGGTGAATAGTCCTCGACCAACATCAGGAGATGACAACACTCACATCTCTGTCCATCCCTCCGACTTCGAGCCGGTACGGAGTCCGAGCCATAGGCCGGGGTCCCCCAACCCATCCTTGGCCGATCAGACACTGTCTGAGGCGCCGATCCCCTTCACCCAAATGTCCAAGTCGGACAAGAAGCAGAGGATTACCGATGCTTTGGAAATTCTGTGCACCCAAACCGACCGTGATCACATCAATGCGGTCAATGGGAGGAATGAGTCGAGCGAGCTCTTTCGCTCCTGGATGGACGTAAGTTCTTATCTTTGGTTGTTTCCTACTTTGCTTTTTAATTTCAACCTGTTTAACCGGCTTTTCCTTTCGCAGTTCTCCATCCGGATGACCAAGATGGCCGAGGACCGGCTTGCGTTGGTTCAAGAGGTCCGGGATCTGAAAGAGTCAGCCCGGACGCACTTCGACGAGCTTTACGACGCCAAGGAAGGTAGGCGTCTAGCTGAGCTGCGGCTGGATGAGGCCAATGATAAAATTAGCAAGGGCGAGGCAGCCTGGCAGCAGGAGTAGGAGGATTGGAAAGTGGAGAGGGCCAACTTGACCATGGCCAAAAGCAATGCCGAGGCGGCTAAGGCTACCGCGGAGGCCAAACTGACTCGGATCCAAGATGACTTGGAAAGGGTTAAGTTTAAGTTGTCTACGGCCGAGGCTCAACTGAAGGAAGCCAAGGCGAACGCCTCCCGGTCTCAAGAGGAGTGGTTCGCCGAATGGCATGCCTCCGATGACTGCATTGACTTTTGCGCCGACGTAGGCCAGGCCTCCCATAAAATGGGCGAAGACGAGGCGCTTTCCAAGCTCAAGGTCGCCCTTGCCGACTCCTGCCCCACAACGGACTTGAACTCGATCTGGTCTCGCTACCAGGAGCTTTCTGAGGCCGAGGCGGCTGAGATTCGTTCCCGGGTGGCTGAGGAGGCCAGCTCGAACGATGATGAGAACGATGATGATGGTGCCGAGGAGGGCGGAAGTAACAAGCAGGCTCGCCCTGAGACCGCTCCGGAGCACCCTCGACCTGAGATCGTGGCCGAGCAGCCTGAGGTCGAGCCCTCCATCCAGATCATTTAGGCTTACCCTCTTTATCTTAGCTTAGCCTCTCCAATGATGGAGCTTTTTGTACTTTTGGGTTTTTGTATTTTCGTTATCTCTGTATTTTTGCAAACTTTCAGTTGTATTTTGCAACTTTGATCAATGGAATACAACTATTATTTTGCAATTTTACTTGTCATTTTATTTATGCAATTTATTCTTTTGTTATTTGCAATATCACAACATACAATGGACTGGTTAAGTCTTGTTTGCAACATTTCAAAATAGACTGGCTAAGTCTTTTCATTTCTGGGGCGAAAACCTGACTTGATACATGGACTGGTTAAGTCCGAGTTGTTACATTCGAATTTGCTAGCTAAATCCGACCAGGGTAGCGCCGGTTTTACAATATGCCCCTATTGCAAGTAACAAAAAGAAATTACACATAGTATTACTTGAGGTTGTCTAGGTTCCAAGGTCGAGCCAGGGGGACCCCTTCGGGAGATTCGAGTCCGAATGTCCCTGGTTTGAGGACCTCCGTTGTAATCCCCCACATTTTTTAAAGGATTTTCATAAATATATTAAGTTATTTATGTAATTATATTAAATCCAAATGAGTTTGGAAAATGATTTGACTTTTAAAAAGGGTTGACTATTTTAAAAGTCAACTAAAAATATTTTCCTAAGCTTAATAAAGTTTGTAATATTTTAATTAAGCGTGTTTTAAATAAGAGTTTAATTATTAAAAGATATTTGAAAAGAAACTTAATGGAATCGAAAGCCCAAAAGAATAAAAAGGGAAAGGATAATTTGATGACTAAAGTCCTAACAAGCCCATCTTGTTAGTCATCAAAGTTTTAATTATTGAATTTCTTTTTCCTAAGCCCAATAGGATTAGCCTATTTAAATATCCTAAAACCCAAATATTTTTGCCCTACACTTTATTTTCTCTCTCCTCACTTGCACGTGATTTCGAGCCTCTCTCCCTCACTCGACATTTTCTCTCTCTTCTTCGTCTTGAGCGTGAGTTCCATTGTTTCTCTCAAAAATCGTTTCTTCTTCGCTAAGTAACGTTTCTTGTGAACAAGAAACGTCACAAACCTTTTCTTGAAGCCGAAAAAGTGATTTCCGCCGGTCCTTGCTGCTGTCCAGCTCGGCGCCCTCTTTCCTCCTCTTATTTTGGTTGTTTTCTTTACTTCTCCTTTAAGATTCCATTAAAGTCCTAATTTTTATTGTTATTTTATTATTATGCATGATTTCGATTTGAGTTATTATTTTTATTATGAAATATGTATTTTTCGGATCATATGTATAAAAGAAAAATTTCAGATTTATTATTTTTAGTTTTAATCATGAAAGATGTGATTTTTAGGGTTTTAAATCACTAGAAATCGTATATTTAGATATGAATATGAATTTTGATTGGAATACGATTTTTATATTCATTTAAAATATTTTCAGAAGGTTTAGAAAATTTTATAGTTGCTGGAAATTCAGAAAGTTAATATTTTAAGGTTTTTAATGGTTTTTAATCACTAGAATAGTTTATCTATACTAGGGATTAAAAATAATGAGAGTTTAAATTATAAAAACGATTTTTAAAGAAGTTTAAAAGGGTTTGGGACGTTTTAAAGTTGCTGTATTTTTTTATTACAAGTATTTACTTCATTTCTTGGTTGTTTTAGGCGGAGAATTCACTGTAGGGGACTTTTAGTGCTTAAAAGTGGCCTACCGTTACGTTTATACGAGGTACGTACATAGTCTACGTGCTAAATGGTTAGAAACATGTCTAGGGATGTTTTTAATTTGTAGTATCATGTATAGGACCTTGTAGTTCATATTATGATTTACTGAGATGGCTTTACATGTTATTTGCTTGTATGCTACATGTAAACAAGAATATGTTTAAGTATGACTTGTTTGTATGGAAGTTTGATGCAAACAATAATTTCAGTTTTGGTATTAATTCGTAGTGGATTAATTTAGTAATTGGAATCATGTGTTACATCATGGATTCTTGAGATTATTAATTTATCTTATAAGAACCGAGGATCTTATTTGGTAATTTGAGTTATACCTATATAAAGGTACAGTTGACTGTTGGCTAGGTTCAACAGGCAAGTTAGTAAAGAATAAAAGAAGTTAAAAGAGTCTTGGATGCTAAGTTGTGAACACTTATTAATTCTAAGATTAAAAAAAGTTTTGTGATGTTATGTGATTAGTAGTTGTGATATTATGTGCTTGGTTGGTGTCAACACAAGTATAAAATGAATGCAACGTAAAGTGAAACGAGAATAGGTTATAGACTTTAGACTGGTGCACGTCTAGAGTTGGACACTAAGGGTTGGGGTACATAGTCCGCCGTGATATGTATTCTCGAGGTTGGATTGATCACCATTCCTCTTTAGTTCAAAGGTTCCTCGATATCGTAGGTCATTCTGGTTTACGGAGTCATGACCGTGTTCCTATTTCAGTATAGTCAACTCGTCCCAATAACTATTCCATTTAAAGAAGAAATAAAAGTTAGAGTCTAGTTCAGTAAGAGTATCTGCAATTGTTATGTTATTATATTTTATTCTCAATTGTGTTTGTAGTATCATGTTTAGGATTATTTTTGTCTGATATGTAGTACTCAGCTTTGCTGATTACGTGCTTGTCTGTGTTTGTGATCATGGCTTTGCCTATTGATCCTGTGGTGATCCTTCGGGGGAGCAGAGTCAAGAAAGCATTGACATTACAGGTTCGAAGATGCATACCATTGGGGAATCTGGAATGGAGAGGCTTTTGTGACATAGTATATTTAAGTTGTTTTCTAGGAATTTATATTTTCAGACTTTAGCTTTAAGTTGTGTGTGTTTCAGTTCAAACATTGTTTGACTCTTATTTCATAAGTTTAATAAAGTTGGTTTTGTTTTAGTAAGTTTTCCGCTGCAAAATTCTGAGTAAGCCGAAACGTTATCACACGGGCGATAATGCCTGGGTAATTCTCTAAGTTTTATATTATAAGTATTTTCTAGAAAGAGAGAATTATCGGGGTGTTACAAAGTGGTATCTGGGAGCTTTAGGTTAGTTTAAGACTTATAGGCGCCTAACTAACTAGCTTATTAAGTGACTTTAGCTTCTTAAGTTACCTAGCTTATTGTTTTTTGAAGGAAACCTTAGTATTGCTCCTACGTTTCATTTCGCAAAATGAACACAAATATTTTGAGGATCAAAATTTTCTTAGAACCGAAATTTTTTCGGAACAGGGTTCGAAATTCGTTTTCCGAAAGTCGAGGAGTTCGAAATTTTTTTTTTGTCGTTTTCGTTTTTCGGAAATTTTTTTAGGAGCCGAATAAAAAAAAAAAAAAAAAATTTGTCGAGTAAAATTTTTTTTCGAATGTCTTTGAGTTCGAAATTTTTTTTTGAAAATTTATTTAGGCACAAAAGTAATGTTATTTATAAAAAGTGTCTGCATTATTTTCATACCTTTAAGGGTTTACAGCATGACATTGTGAGAATGGGTAGTATAGGAAGGGCATATAGGATAGAAATATTATATGCCTGCATTGAAAATTTAGTTCAGCATCATTATAAATTTTCTTCCCTGCAAATAAGTGCATTATTATTTTTCTTCCCTACTAACGATGCATGAATGTTTTCTTTCCTGCTAATTGTTATATCCTTTTGCCTATTAAGTGTTATATTTTACATGCCTTTGTTTTCTTATCCTTTGATTCTTGGTGGGAATACGTTAAGGAAGAGTGCTAAACCTTTTGGGTTATTGTGATGTAGCTCTACTATTATGGCTGCAAATTTAGGAAACTACTTTAACCCTATCGTCCTGACTGACGATGAAGACGACGACCATCATCCACCCATTGACCATAGAGAATATGAAGAACTGCATTGGATAATGCGTCGCATCTTGAGGAGACACTATGCTAGGGATGATGAAGTCATCATAGAAATGGATCATGCTAGAGGAACTACCAGGGAAGACATATATGATGCATGTATGAGGGTGGAATCTGAACCTGAGGAAGATTGGACACCATACCTACTAGGCAGTCTAAGATCAAGAGGAAATTCGTTGACTACTATGAGACTGACGAAGAGGACGAAGTTAGTGATGAAGACTTTGTACCTCAACAATATAAGGAAGATAAGGACAAGGATGGCAGTGTAGTGCCATAGGTTATAAACTTATAGATTTTTTTATATATATATATATATATATATATATATAGAGGTACATAAGGTTTTAGTTAAAAGAATAATGTTGGGTATGTGCCAACAAGACAAAGGTGTTTTATAGGATTAGCATTTTAGGAAATATATATATATACTAGTGTGTTATTTTATTTCACATTTTTCTTTTCCCTTCTATGGAAGAATAAATTTAGTTTGTTTATTCAAGGAGTAAAAATTTATTTTGGACACGTAATGGGGAATATTTTTTTTTATTTTCATTATGTGATTTCAATTTTTCTTGCCTAAATTCATGTGACTATGAATTTACTTACGTGAACAACTGTATGAATATTAGTGAACATTCCATGTTGAAACTTAGTGAAATTGTATGTGATGCGATCTTTAGTGATCAAATCAAGTATTGTCTTGCTTAGATGTCTATACTAGTTTTCTGGAGCCTGAGTAGAGTTATATTACTTTCAGGTCCCGAAGTAGAATGGCTAACAACACTGAACTAGCTGACGCTATTCGCCTCTTGGCGGAGAAACTGAACCAGGACAAGGTTGAACGTCCAGAGACTGCTGGAGAAGATGTTTGAAAGACTGTCCAAAGTGAAACCACCTTACTTTAAGGGACAAGCTGACCCTACTTTCCTAGAAAACTGGATTAGGGAATTTGAAAAGTTGTTTGAGGTAGTGAATTGCCCTGCTGACATGAGAGTAGGACAAGCTGTTTTATACCTAAAGATGAGGCTGACTTGTGGTGGAGAGAAAATGGGGCTAGATTGAGTGCTGCTGAGGGATTCAATTGGGAAGCCTTTGTGATTGTGCTGAGAGGAAAGTTTTACCCTGCCTTCATGAGGAAGCAGAAAGCCCAAGAGTTCATCAACCTTAGAATGGGTAGTATGACCATTTCTGAATACTATAGTAAGTTCATAGCCTTGTCTAGGTTTGCACCTGAGGTTGTAGCTACTGAAGAGCTTAAGGCTCAGAGGTTCGAACAGGGATTGACTGATGAGATCCAGCTGGGATTAGGGGGTGAGACCTTTACATCCTTAGATGTAGTGTATGGGAGAGCTTCTCATATTTATGGGTTGCAATCGAGAAGAGATAAGAAGGCTGGAATAGTTGGTGAGAAGAGAAAGGAGGTTAGTACTGGAGGAAACCAAGGTAATTTAAGAAAAACCGGAATGGGAATGGGAACTTTCAAGGAAGGAACAACCAGGATAATCGTAGTCAGGGTAGACCTGAGAGGGTTCACATTGTAAGTTCTGTGACAAAAACCATCCTGGGAAAGACTGTAAAGGAGAGCAGTGACCTGTCATTACTGCCAGAAGAAGGGTCACAGAGAGTATGAGTGCTACGCTAAGCACGGAAAAGGTTTGAGAATTCAGGGAAACGGTAATCAGGCTAGACCAGGGTCTAATCAAATAGGGAACCAGGGTCCTAAGCCTGGAGGTCAGAATAACCAAGGGAACCATAGTAGGCCTGCTGCTAATGATAATTCTACCCAGAACAAACCTGCAGGAAAAGTGTTCGTGATGAGTCATAACGAGGCAGAGAGATCTGCGGATGTGGTAACTGGTAATTTCTCTATCAACTCAGTTTTCGTTAAAACGTTATTCGATTCGGGGGCTACTTATTCTTTTATTTCGCCTTCTGTTTTAAAGAGTCTGGGATTGGTGGAGTATGAGTCAATTGACTTGTCTGTTAGTATTCCTACTGGGGAAGTCGTTAAGTGTACTAAGTTATTTAAGAACTTACCTTTGAAGATAGGAGGGAGTGTTTTCCATCCGATTTGATCGAGTTTAACTTAGGAGATTTAGATGTGATTCTTGGGATGAACTGGTTGAGTCTCTACAAGGCCAGGATCGATTGTGAAGTCCAGAAAGTAGTGTTGAGAAACCCTTCGGGAAAATTTACCTCATATAGACGATTTGGGAAACCTAAAAACTTTGGGGTGATCTCTGCTCTCAAGTGCAGAAGTTGATGAGAAAGGGGTGTGAGCTGTTTTTCTGTAGTGTGCAAGATGTGAGTAAAGAAGCTGAGTTAAAACTTGAGGATGTTCCAATAGTGAATGAGTTTATGGACGTATTTCCGAGTGAAATTTCAGGATGCCGCCTGCAAGAGCTGTCGAGTTTACCATAGACTTAGTTCCTGGAACTGCACCTATATCTAAGGCACCTTATAGAATGGCACCTCCTGAGATGAGTGAGTTAAAGACGCAATTGCAAGAACTTTTGGATAAGGGTTATATCAGACCTAGTGCATCGCCTTGGGGAGCTCCTGTTTTGTTCGTGAAGAAAAAGGATGGGAGTATGAGATTATGTATAGACTATAGGGAGTTGAATAATGTTACCATCAAAAACAAGTACCCTTTGCCTAGAATAGATGACCTATTCGATCAACTAATGGAGCGAGTGTGTTCTCGAAGATTGACTTACGTTCAGGATATCACCAGTTGAGGGTAGCTGATAAGGATGTACCTAAGACTGCCTTTAGAACGCGTTATGGTCACTACGAGTTCACTGTGCCATTTGGGTTAACCAATGCTCCTGCTATATTTATGGATTTGATGAATAGAATCTTTCATGAGTTTTTAGATAAGTTCGTGTGGTTTTCATCGATGACATTTGATTTATTCGAGGAATGAAACGAGACACGATGAACATTTGAGGATTTCTTAGAAACCTTGAGGAAGAACCAATTATATGCCAAGTTCTCTAAGTGTGAGTTTCGTTTGGAGAAAGTAGCATTCTTGGGTCATTTTGTGTCTAAGGAAGGAGTATCTGTAGATCCTGCTAAGATTCAAGCTGTGAGTGAGTGGCCAACTCCAAAGAGTGTGACTGACATTAGAAGTTTCTTGGGTTTAGCTGGCTATTATAGGAGATTTGTGAGGGATTTCTCAAAGATAGCGAGACCTATGACGAATTTAATGAAAAAGGAGTCCAAGTTTGAGTGGAATGAGAAGTGTGAGGAAGCCTTCCAGATCTTGAAAGATCGTTTAACCACTGCACCTGTCTTAACCCTACCTGACGGGAATGAGGGGCATAATACTCCGTATTCTGTGCACCCTGGGGGTGACAAGTTGTATAAGGATCTCAAGGTGATATATTGGTGGCCGAACATGAAACGAGAGGTAGCCGAGTATGTGTCTAAGTGTCTAACCTGTCAGAAAGTGAATATAGACCATAAGAGGCCCATGGGGACAGTCCAACCACTAGAGGTTCCTGGATGGAAGTGGGATTCGATTTCTATGGACTTTGTGACTGCCTTACCCAAGTCGAGGAGTGGAAATGATACCATTTGGGTTATAGTGGATAGACTGACCAAGTCCGCTATTTTCATACCTATTAAGGAGACATGGAAGAAGAAGCAACTCGCTACAACCTATATCAAGCATGTAGTGAGATTGCACGGAGTCCCAAAGGACATTATTTCAGACCGTGACTCTAGATTTCTATCAAAGTTTTGGAAGAAGGTTCAGTCAAACCTTGGGACAACATTAAAGATGAGTACCGCCTTTCACCCTGCGACCGATGGTCAGACTGAGAGGACTAACCAAACTGTGGAAGATATGTTGCGAGCTTGTGCTATAGATTTTCAAGGAAGTTGGGAGGACCAATTAGATTTAATTGAGTTCTCTTACAATAATAGTTACCATGCGAGTATAAAGATGGCACCTTTTGAGGCGTTATATGGACGGAAGTGTAGAAGTCCCATTTGCTGGAAGACTATAGTGAGAATGTAGTTTTGGGGACAGAATTCATTGAGGAGACCGTCAAGAACGTTAGATTGATTCAGGCTAGAATTCAAGCTGCGCAAGATAGGCAGAAGAGTTAGCAGACTTAAAGCCGCGAAGATGATTCGCTGTAGGTGATAAAGTATTCCTGAAAGTATCACCCACCAAAGGCGTTATGAGATTTGGGAAAAAGGGCAAGCTGAGTGCTAAATATGTAGGCCCATATGAGATTTTGGAGCGCATTGGGAAAGTAGCTTATAGATTGGCATTGCCAATGGAGTTTGAAAAGATGCATGATTGTATTTATATATCCCAATTGAAGCGCTATATCCCTAATGAGCGCCATGTGTTAGAGCCTGAACGAGATCAGATAGATAGTAGCCTCACTTATGAGGAAAGACCTGTCAAGATTCTCGACAGAAAAGTGCGTAGTACGCGTAACAAGGATGTTCATATTGTCAAAGTTCTTTGGTCTAACCACGAGTCAGAAGAGGCAACGTGGGAAGCCGAAGAGGATATGAAGAAAAAGTATCCAGACCTATTCCTTGAGGTGAGTTACGAGGGCGTAACTCGTTTTCTTTAAGGGGGGTAGAATGCGATAAATTTCGCGCTTTTTGTCTATTTTTATGAATTTTCATGTATATGTATGCCTATGTTGGGCAATTTGCACATGTTAGTGCAAAAGAAGTAGAGTCTCCGCATAAGAAAAGTGTTCTAAGTAACACAAGTGTTTTAAAAATGGGAAAGTGCACGAGAGGCACTACCTTCTTCCAAAAGTTTTCGAAATGTTAGTTAAACTTTTGAAAGTACGAGGGTTTTGTGTTAAGTTTCGGGACGAAACTTCTTTTAAGGGGGGTAGACTGTAATCCCCCACATTTTTAAAGGATTTTCATAAATATATTAAGTTATTTATGTAATTATATTTAAATCCAAATGAGTTTGGAAAATGATTTGACTTTTAAAAAGGGTTGACTATTTTAAAAGTCAACTAAAAATATTTTTCTAAGCTTAATAAAGTTTGTAATATTTTAATTAAGCGTGTTTTAAATAAGAGTTTAATTATTAAAAGCATATTTGAAAAGAAACTTAATGGAATCGAAAGCCCAAAAGAATAAAAAGGGAAAGGATAATTTGATGACTAAAGTCCTAAAAGCCCATCTTGTTAGTCATCAAAGTTTTAATTATTGAATTCCTTTTCCTAAGCCCAATAGGATTAGCCTATTTAAATATCCTAAAACCCAAATATTTTGCCCTACACTTTATTTCTCTCTCCTCCTTGCACGTGATTTCGATCCTCTCTCCTCACTCGACATTTTCTCTCTCTTCTTCCTCTTGAGCGTGAGTTCATTTTTCTCTCAAAAATCGTTTCTTCTTCGCTAAGTAACGTTTCTTGTTGAACAAGAAACGTCACAAACCTTTTCTTGAAGCCGAAAAAGTGTTCCGCCGGTCCTTGCTGCTGTCCCAGCCCGGCGCCCTCTTTCCTCCTCTTATTTTGGTTGTTTTCTTTACTTCTCCTTTAAGATTCCATTAAAGTTCTAATTTTTATTGTTATTTTATTATTATTGCATGATTTCGATTTGAGTTATTATTTTATTATGAATATGTATTTTTCGGATCATATGTATAAAGAAAAATTTCAGATTTATTATTTTTAGTTTTAATCATGAAAGATGTGATTTTTAGGGTTTTAAATCACTAGAAATCGTATATTTAAAGTATGAATATGAATTTTGATTGGAATACGATTTTTATATTCATTTAAAATATTTTCAGAAGGTTTAGAAAATTTTATAGTGCTGGAAATTCAGAAAGTTAATATTTTAAGGTTTTTAATGGTTTTTAATCACTAGAATAGTTTATCTATACTAGGGATTAAAAATAATGAGAGTTTAAATTATAAAAACGATTTTTAAAGAAGTTTAAAAGGGTTTGGGACGTTTTAAAGTTGCTGTATTTTTTTAGTTCAAGTATTTACTTATTTTTGGTTGTTTTAGGCGGAGAATTCACTGTAGGGGACTTTTAGTGCTTAAAAGTGGCCTACCGTTCGTTTATACAAGGTACGTACATAGTCTACGTGCTAAATGGTTAGAAACATGCTCTAGGGATGTTTTTTAATTTGTAGTATCATGTATAGGACCTTGTTGTTCATATATATGATTTACTGAATGGCTTTACATGTTATTTGCTTGTATGCTACATGTAAACTAAGAATATGTTAAGTATGACTTGTTTGTATGGAAGTTTGATGCAAACAATAATTTCAGTTTTGGTATTAATTCGTAGTGATTAATTTAAGTAAGTTGGAATCATGTGTTACATAGATTCTTGGAGATTATTATTTATCTTATAAGAACCGAGGATCTTATTTGGTAATTTTGAGTTATACCTATATAAAGGTACAGTTTACTGTTGGCTAGGTTCAACAGGCAAGTTAGTAAAGAATAAAAGAAGTTAAAAGAGTCTTGGATGCTAAGTTGTGAACACTTATTAATTCTAAGATTAAAAAAAGAGTTTTGTGATGTTATGTGATTAGTAGTTGTGAGTATTATGTGCTTGGTTGGTGTCAACACAAGTATAAAATGAATGCAACGTAAAGTGAAACGAGAATAGGTTATAGACTTTAGACTGGTGCACGTCTAGAGTTGGACACTAAGGGTTGGGGTACATAGTCCGCCGTGATATGTATCTTCGAGGTTGGATTGATCACCAATTCCTCTTTAGTTCAAAGGTTCCTCGATATCGTAGGTCATTCTGGTTTACGGAGTCATGACCGTGTTCCTATTTCAGTATAGTCAACTCGTCCCAATAACTATTCCATTTAAAGAAGAAATAAAAGTTAGAGTCTAGTTCAGTAAGAGTTATCTGCAATTGTTATGTTATTATCATTTTATTCTACAAGTTGTGTTGTAGTATCATGTTTAGGATTATTGTTGTCTGATATGTAGTACTCAGCTTTGCTGATTACGTGCTTGTCTGTGTTTGTGATCATGGCTTTGCCTATTGATCCTGTGGTGATCCTTCGGGGGAGCAGAGTCAAGAAAGCATTGACATTACAGGTTCGAAGATGCGTACCATTGGGGAATCTGGAATGGAGAGCTTTTGTGACATTAGTATCATTTGAGTTGTTTCTAGGAATTTATATTTTCAGACTTTAGCTTTAAGTTGGTGTGTTTCAGTTCAAACATTGTTTGATCTTATTTCATAAGTTTAATAAAGTTGGTTTTGTTTTAGTAAGTTTTCCGCTGCAAAATTCTGAGTAAGCCGAAACGTTATCACACGGGCGATAATGCCTGGGTAATTCTCTAAGTTTTATATTATAAGTATTTTCTAGAAAGAGAGAATTATCGGGGTGTTACATCCGTAACCTTATAGGGGCCATCCCATTTTGCCCCGAACTTCCCTTTGAGATGGGAGAGTCCGGTAGCTTCAACTTTCCGAACAACCCAGTCACCAAGGCTGATTGGCCTGGGCTTCACCCGCCTGTTAAAATGCCTTGTGACCTTCTGCTTGTACCGGATGGCTTTCAGCAAGGCATTGCCTCGAGTTTCAGGCAACAGGTCTAAGTTGATGGGTTTCTCCTCTTCGTTCTTGTCGAACTCATAGAATGTCATTCGAGGAGAAGGAATCCCCACCTCGACCGGGAGGACGGCTTCGCTGCCATAGACCAATCCGAAAGGGGAATGCCCCGTAGCCACTTTCACTGTTGTTCGGGCCGACCAAAGGACACCGGGTAGGTCGTCTACCCATGCCCCTTTAGCTGCGTCAAGGGACTTCTTAATTCCCTTCAGGACAATTTTATTGGCCGATTCGGCTTGCCCATTATTTTGAGGACGGGAGACTGCGGAAAACCTTGTTTGAATGCCGAACCGGGCGCAATAATCTCGGGTCGGCCCGCTGTTGAATTGTCGGCCATGTCCGACACCAGAGCTCTTGGAATTCCGAACCGGGTGATGATATTCTCCAGACTGAACAGCTGGACTTGCTTGTCAGTAATTGACGAGCGGTTCGGCTTCTGTCCACTTGGTGAAGTAGTCGATGGCCACAATCAAGAACTTCTTTGCCCTGATGCCGGGGGGAAGGGTCCGAGCAGGTCCATGCCCCACTTGTCGAAGGGGAGCACTGCTTGAATGGTGGTGAGGGGAGTAGCAGGAGCTCTGGGTATGTCCGAGTGGATCTGGCAAGATGGGCATCGTCGGGCCAGATCCGAGGCATCGGCCTTCAAGGTGGGCCAATAATATCCTGCCCTTAAGGCCTTTCCGGCTATTGTTCTACCCCCTTGGTGGTTGACCGCAGCCCCTTGGTGTATTTCCCGGAGGATAGTTTCCTTCCTCGGGAGTTACACACTTGAGAAGGGGATGAGTGAAAGACTTTTTGTAGAGCTGACCGTCGTGCCAAAGGAACCAACCAGATTTATGCTTGACCCGGTCGGCTTCCTTAGGGTCGTCGGTAAGGTCCCGTCTCGCAAGTACTCCACAACCTCATTCATCCAGCCCGAGGAACGGTTGAGGACCAGCTGTTCTTTGGCGTTTATGCTGGGCTCCTTCAACACTTCCCAAGTTATGGTTCTAGGGGCCGACCCTTCAGCAGAACTGCCCATCCGAGCCAGTGCATCAGCCTGCTGATTTTCCGAGCGAGGTATATGAGTAATCCGGAATCCGGACAACCGTCCAATGACAGCTCGAGCTTTGGCCAAGTACATTCTCATGTTACCTCCTTGGCCTCGTATTCTCCTGAACCTGACCCACAATGAGTGCGAGTCGGATTTCGCTATGATTGAAGTTGCTCCGGCCAGGATGCAAAGTTGTAATCCGAGGATAAGGGCTTCATACTCGGCTTCGTTGTTAGATCCAAGAAACTCAAACTTAACAGCGTACTCAATTTTATCCCCGACCGGGGGTTTGATAACCAGCCCGGCTCCACAACCATTTTTCGTGGAGGATCCATCGACCAGCAACTCCCATTCCTCCTGCGAGCCGACCGGGGGTCTGGTAGCACAATCGGTGATGAAATCAGCAAGGCTTGGGCTTTGATCGCCCTTCGTGGCTCAAATTCTAGCCCAAATCTCGCTAGCTGATCCGCCCAATCGTCATCCGACTCGAGTGTTCCTACTTTCAATGATCTTCCGAGCGGCTGTCCGGTTAGGACTTTGATGGGTGGCTTGAAAGTAGGCTTGAGCTTCCGCTGCCATTACTAAGGCAAAGACCATTTCTTCGACATCACTGTACTTCGCCTCAGCCCCTCTATAGGCATGGCTGATGAAGTAGACAGGATGTTGCTTTCCTTCTCGCTCGGCTATAGGACTGCGCTAAGAGCGTAGTCCGAGAAGCCAAGTAAATGAACAAGGGTTCCCCCGGCAAGGGGGAGATCAGTTTAGGCAAAGTTGCCAAGTGATTCTTGAGGGAGTGAAGGCTTGCTCGGCTTCGTCTCCCATGCGAACTCTTTTCGCTTCAGGCCTTGAAGAACGACAAGCTCTTATCAGCCGACCTGGAGAGGAAGCGACCGAGCGCAGCTAAGCAGCCGGTTAGGCGCTGTACTTCCCGAACGTTCCGAGGAGATTTCATCTCTAGGACCGCTTTGATTTTGTCCGGGTTGGCTTCGATTCCTCTTTCATCCACTAGAAATCCGAGGCACTTTCCCCGCTTAACTCCGAAGACACATTTTTTGGGGTTTAGCATCATTCGGCATTTTCTTGGGTGCTCAACGTTTCTTTCAATATGCGGGTGATCCGACTGAGCCTTGCTTTTGACTATCATATCGTCAACATATACTTCAATGTTCCGACCCAATTGATCGCTGAAGATTTTGTTGACGGTTCGCTGATATGTAGCCCCTGCATTTTTGAGGCCGAACGACATCATCTTATAGCAGTAGACACCCTGAGGAGTGATGAATGCCGTATGAACCCTATCCTTCTCGGCCATGGGAATTTGATGATAGCCAGCATTTGCGTCCATGAAGCTGAGAAGGGCATGCCCTGCCGTCGAATCGACCAGCTTATCGTTTTTGGCAGAGGGTGATTGTCTTTTGGGCAGGCTTTGTTTAAGTCGGTGAAATCGACCACATTCGCCATGCCCCGCTCGGTTTTTTGACCAATACCACGTTGGCCAGCCACTCCGAGTACTGACATTCTTCAATGAAACCCGCTTCGAGCAGCTTCTTGACCTCCGCGGCTGCTGCGGCATTTCTTTCAGGACCTTGGTGCCTGAGCTTTTGTTTGATTGGTCTGAACCCCTCTTTGATGTTAAGCTCATGCACATGATTTTCGGGTCGAGCCAGGCATTTCTGTGGCCTCGTAGGCGAAGACATCTTGGTACTCCGTGAGCACTGGATGATACTTGCCTTGTTTGGGGTCCATGGCCTTGCCTACCCTGACAGTCCGACCGGGGTCCTGGCCGATTGCGACTTCTTCGTCATCCTCGGCTGGCTGAGGGCGTTCATATTGCTTGGGGTTTCGTTATATGTACCCCGAGGCTGGTTGAGGGCTGACCCCTTCTATTTTCTTTTTTCGAGTCCTTTTGGACGTCGTTTGTCCGAGTCCTTTTGGACGTCGTTATTTTTGAGGCTATTCACATAGCACTCTCTTGCTGTTTGCTGTCCCTTGAATTTTCCACCTTTCCGTCATCAGTTCAAACTGCATAGAGGAGTTGATAGGTGGAGATGGCGGCTTAGCTTGTTAGCATGGGTTCCCCATTATTATGTTGTATGGCAAGGGATGTCACCACCAAGAAGTCGATGGTAGGCTTCTCCCCTTACCTTTTTCACCCATCCGAGTGGGTAGTTTTATTGATCCGACCGGGAGGACAGAGTTGCCCCGAAGCCTATGAGCGGCTGATCAGGGGTACATCCCGTTCGGTATACTTCAACTTCTTGAGGCAATCAAGGGTAATGATATCAGCGGATGACCCACTATCCACCAACACTCTCTTTACCCTTGTATTTGCTACCTTGAGCTCGATGACAAGGGGGTCGTCGTGCGGAATATGCAGCGTCCGACTGGGTTCCCCAAAGGTCATGACGGGGCAGCTGGCTCGGGGGAGAGGGACATCAAGTACCTGATGCTTGAGATTTTGGAGGTGAGCCTTGCGTGCTCGGCCGGTCAGGCCTCCCGACGCGAATCCTCCGCATGACACCGATGAACCTTCGTGTCTCCGCTATTCGACTGACCCACTTTTGCTTCCCTTTTCCTCGCGGAGTGCTTTAGGTAGTGGTTGAGCTTCCCTGGTCGGCAAACCGTCCAAGGATTTTTTAAGCTCTCTGCAGTCTTTGGTTGTGTCCACACTCCTTGTGGTAATCGCACCATAAGCTCTTTGTCTCTCCGAGACGATGATGTCCGAATGGGTGCTGGCCTGGGAAGCCAATTTTTGTTCCGATGTCAAAATAGATCTCTTTCCGGTTTTTATTGAACGAGGTCGTTGCCGTTATCGGTGAGCCGGTCCCCCGGCCCCCCTTCTCTTGATGCTTAGGCTGATCCCTATGACTCCCTTCATATTTTCTCTTCTTGGTTCCTTCATCTGAGTAACGGCAGATGTCTGTCGCTTGAATGAATCTCTAGGCTCTGGCCATGGCTTCCGAGTAGGTCTTCACCTCATTCTCGGCCATGACCATCTGAGCCGACCCGGCTGAGTCCGGACATGAGGGCTGCGAAAGTACCGCATCCTGCAAGTCGGTGATTTTGAGGGGACTCCTCATTGAACCTCTTGATGTAGTCTGACAGAGGTTCATTCTTGTCTTGCTTCACCCCCATGAGATGAAGGCTGTTTTCTTTGCCTCTTTCCAGCTACAAACTGGTGGATGAAGAGGTGTTCAAGTATGGCGAAGTCAGTGATGACCCCCGCCGGGAGTTCTTGGAACCAATTGAGGCCAGACCTTGAGGGTGGTGGGGAAGAAACGACACCAGGTGGCCTCACAACTTGTCTGAACGCTCATCTGAGCCTTGTAGCTGGCCATATGATCATCCGGGTCGGTTAGGCCCGCGAATGGCTCGATCAAGGGAGTTTTAATTTTTCCCGGGGTTTGGGTCCCTAGGATTTCCTGACTGAAGGGGATCAGGAACTTGAGCCCTCCTCTAGTCAGCTTAGGAGGCTGAGAATGAGCCGAGTCCCCCTGACCCTCTCGGTCATTCGCCTTCTTCTTGAGGAACTCCCGGGCGTCATAGCCTTGGCTGAGGCGCTTCTTGTTAAGAAAATCCCTGGCGTCTTGGGGTTTCCGACCCGCGCCCCCTCTTGGGGACTTAGATACGTGGGTCTCCGCGTGCTGACGGGCCGACCCCTGTCGTGCGGATTTCTCTTTCTCCCGACGACTTGGGTCTCTCGCATCAGATCGTGGCCGGCTAGGCTGCTGATCCCGATTAGAACGAGAGTGGTCATCCCTTTGGTCCCTTTGAGAGCGGACTACAGTGCGCTCTCTGTGCTCATGCTGATTGAGCGGGATGGGTTGGTGCTGTCTCTGCTGGAGCATGGCCATCATGTCCATCATGCCTTTTTGAAAGGTTTCTTGGAGCTGAGCCGTAATAAGGGCAATGTCGGCCGCAAAGAGCGGTTGGGGCTCGACATTCTGAATTTGCTGAGAGGCGGATCGGGGGTCCAAAGTTTGAACGGTGGGTGACCTCCGACCTGGCGAGGGGGTCTGCTCGGCCTCCCTGTTATGTGCGGGAGAGTGGCCTCTCTCCGGCCGAGGGACTTGGGATTCCCTATTATGTGCGGGCGAGTGGCCTCTCTCCGGCCGAGGGACTTGGTCAGAGGCTTGCTTGCCGCGGGTGTTTTTGGTTGGTGCCATTGTCAACTGGCGTTCGAAGCTGAGTAGCTACTGAGGTAAATCTTAATGAGTGGTGGCGAAGTAACTTTTCGTACTCTCCCCACAGACGGCGCCAAACTGTTTCTGTCTAGAAATTAAGGGTGCTAATTCCTTTGCTTAGGGAATACCGGGTCAGATCTGAATGTCCTGAGTCCAAAGTCCGTACGCCGGAATCCTGCAAAAGTAATGGTTAGACTACCCCGGAGGTGGTTCCGGGATCGCCTCTCCGACGCTCAAGTCAGTGATCAAGCTAGAGAGATAAAGTCTAGAGAGAGATGCTCTGGTTTGTTAGGTAAGAATTCAATACCTTCTCATTGATGATGGGGTTGGGTATTTATAGTGCTTTGGAGATCCCAGCTGTAGGCCAGCTGGAATGCACTGACAGCTGGAAGACATTGCCATAGGTGGGCCCCTGGGGGCTTAAGGCTCTGTTGGGCTTGAATTGTCCCTTGTTGGCTTAACCTTGGAAATAAGCCCAAACACAAAGTAATTGAGAACATAAGTTTGTTTAAAGCCTTGAACAACAAGTCTTGCCTTATATTTTTCAACGGTTCCATCGATTTTCATTTTCCTTTTGAAAATCCACTTATAGCTGAGTGGTGTGCATCCGGACGGCAAATTTTCCAAGACCCACATTATTTCCCATTATCGAGTCTATTTCATCATTCATGACTTCTTTCCAAAAAGCCAAATCATGAGACTTCATAGCCTCACCAAAAGTTCTAGGATCCTCCTTTACACTAAAACAATAAAGTGTTTGAGAATAAAGGGATTCCCTTGACCCTTCCACTAGATAAGGTTGGAAATCCGAGCCAAAATCCTTCTCTTTCCTAGCACTCTTACTTCCCCTAACTTCAGAAGTAGGAGGAGTTTCATGATCTTCCCTAGCATTGGTAACATCGTTCGAAGTACTAGGAAGATCAATATCAATGGTTGAACTTATGCTTGGTAGGTCCTTTGTTATAGGAATCGATGAAAACCTAGTTTCATAAAAGATTACATCTCTTAACTCAATCACTATGTGTATTGAGACAAAATTATTATGCTATAAGGCATAAAACTTATAATATTTACTATGCTTCGCATAACCTATGAAAATGCTAATTCCCTTCTCACTCGAGGCCTTTCTTTTAGGTTACGGTAACCTAACAATTGCCCTACAGCCCCAAACCCGAAGATGATTGAGATTAGACCTCCTACTAAACCAAAGTTCATATGGGGTAACTTTGTTCTTTTTATTTGGAACCCTATTCAAGATATAGCAAGCCGTTAACATGACTTCACCCAAAAATCCGTTACTTAAAAACCCGAGTTAGACAACATGAAATTAACCATTTCTTTTAGGGCCCTATTTTCCCATTTTGCAATACCATTTGTTGTGGTGAATACGGAGCAGTTGTTTCATGAATGACTCCAATTGACTAAAATAATTTGGATCATAATATTCCCCACCTAATTGGTCTGAAATCTCTAAGCAACAAATTAGATTATAATTCAACTTCAGTTTTATAAATTTTAAACTTATCAAGTGCTTCATCTTTAGAAAACAACAAGTACACATAACAATATCGAGAAAAATCATCAATGAAAGTTATTAGATACTTCTTTTTTCCTAAAAATGGTGTGATATGAAAGTCACACAAATCACTATGCATCAATTCAAGCTTGTTTGATTGTCTTTAAACACTAGGAAAAAGATTTCTTGTAATCTTAGCTTGTTTAACACGCATGTTTTATTACTTCTCTACATTCATGTTAACTTTAGGTATTAAACCATTTTTAGCCATAGCATATAATCTAAGATAGTTAACATGACTTAAATGAATGTGTGATAGAGAATAAACATCCACCATGTAAATAGAATGCACTCTTTTATTATCAATATATAGTTTAAACATATTATTATAAAAAGAATTCTTGACCTAAAAATACACCTCCTTTACTTAAAAATAATCTTATCGGATTCTAACACCATTTAGAGACCGTACTTATTGAGTAAACCTCCGGACATCAAATTCTTCCTAACTTTGGGTACATATATAACTTCTCTTAGAGTCAAAGTCTACCTGGAAGTAAGGAGTAACTCCACTTGGCCTATTTCTTTTGCCTTGATCGTAGAGTCATTTCCCATGAATAAGAACGACCCATCATCCAAAGCTTGATAAGATTTGAAGTAATGACAATCTTTACATACATGTCTTGATTCCCCGGAGTCCACCCACCAAGAATCATCATCCTATGCCACATTGATTTTAGAAATTTTTACAACAAAATCCATTTCTTTATTTAAAGAAACATCATGTGCAAACTGATCTTTATGGGAATCAACCTTAGGTTGATCCTTATCCTTATTCTTCTTCTTTGCCAAAGAGGAAAAATTCCTCTTCAAGTGAGAACTATCAAGCCCCTAACAGGACATAGCCTTGCCTTTTTTCTTATCATTCCCGGGCCGATTTTTATTGGACTTGGATAAGTGTGTTTCTAACGCATAATATGCACTCCTTTTAGCCGATTTTGATCCTCTTTCTCTCCTTTATTCCCTATTTATTCCCCCTTTACCCTTCTATTTTATTCACTTGATCATAGTGACATTTTCCTAGATTTTCAGCCATTTTGATTAAATTTCTAGTACATATTCTTTCACCCATGCTTTGCCATGTTCTTAATATAGGTGGGACTACTTAATACGACTATGAATTGTAGATTCAGAAAAGGAAGCAATAAAAATAGAGCACACGTTGAGAAATGGGGTGCTCCTACCATTCCCCATGTCTGCTTGCATAAAGGAGCACATAGCACACAAAATCTTGTACAAGGAACTTCAAATGGACATAACTTCTGAACCAGAAATCGGATGAAGGTAATCCTAGTTGGAGGTGAAATCTTGTTTCGTTAGCTTTCAAACGACTGGTCATAAGCTTAATTTAGATTTGAAACGAAGGACTTATGCACGTTTTAAGTTCAAATGTCCGGCCAAAGCAGAATAGTTAGTGCGCCCGCACCACTTATTGAGGTGCGTCGACACCTTTCGACAGATTGTTGCACTTCGAGATCAGTGTGTTTGGTGCGCCTGCACCATTTATGTTCAGTTTAAAATTATAAGGCCTTGTCCCTAATTAAAAAATAGTAGGGATGTTTTATATTTGAACTATGCTTTTATTATAGGGATTAATGACTTATTAGGGTTCCATATTAGAGAGAAAAACTCATTGGTTTATCTTAGATTTTGGATTTATAGATCGAAGTTTGTTGATTTTTATAGATTGAAGGTACCTTTTATCAATTTAATTGAGTTCTCAGTTTTTATTCATCCTTTCCGTTGTTATAGAACTATGCTTTTATTCTAGGGATTAATGACTTATTAGGGTTCCATAGTTATAGATATTAGAGCATTATAGTTTCATAATTGCTTATTTCTATTCTAGTAATCATATATTAATCATGTGTAGCCTTAGATTAGTTATAAATTTCATATTTTTATGTTTATATTCCATGATTAATGAGTAGTCTCTTTCCAGGGTTAGGGTAAAAGTATGAATTAAGGTTTTCATGGATTGTTAATGTAATGTTGATGATTTAATGATGATAATGCATTGATAATTGTTGTTTTGTGGGCTTAGGATATACATATTGATCATATTTATGCTTTGGTATTTTGATTACAAATTATCTTAATCGAATTTTGAACTCTTTTATCATCCCCATGAATCAACTTAATTTCTAGGCCAAGATATTGGGTAGAAATTAAGGGGATCCTTTCATTAGAGGTTTTTCGTACTTGTTAGATCTCTTAACCAATTGACTAAAGACCATTCGTGAGAGGACTCGAGTATTTTAGAGGAAAACTAAACCTTGCATAATTGTCGCCTTTGAATCACAATTGCATTAATGATCGTTGTCCGTTTTGATTCATACAAACAGCCTTAACTCTAGTGTCTTCCTTATTGAAATTTTCATCTTATACTTAATTTTCTAGTTCTTTGATAATAGTAGTTATTAGTTATTACAAAATCCTTCAAAACCCTCAAAAATCCTTCAATTAGGCAATAACTTGTTAGACTTTGGTTAATCCCAATTTCCATGTAGATCGACCTTTAACTTGTCTTAACTATGTTCTTTTTTTTTGAGGGAAGAGAGGCGATGTACATAATATTAAGGTAGGGACAAAGAGTCCATACATAAGTATATAAGGAGCGATTTCCGGGGGTACATGACACTCCCACCTTTGCTCAATTCCAAACGGCACAAGTCTAGCAAGGTGATGGGCTACGCTATTCCCATCCCTACGCACATGCGACCAAGAAACACCAAAAAATTCCTTACAAAAATATAGCACGTCCTCAAAAATAGAATCAATATCGGAGAAGAAGATAGCTCCCTTAGAGAGACGAGAGACTAAACCTTTGCAGTCGGTTTCGAAAATGACATTCCTAAGGAAATGAGACTTTGCCTACTTGACCGTAAATAACAGAGCTTTTCCTTCCGTGATCTCGGCTGGCCACCACGCTATAACACGTCTACAAGCTGACCACAAGGCCTGCCCAGTACAGTCCCGCACCACCACTCCTAAACCCACCCAACCGTCTTTGCCAATAGCCGCATCCAAGTGAACTTTGATGACCCCAGCAGTGGGGGTTTGCCATACGCAAGAGCTGCTGCCAACAGCGTGTCCAGCAGCTCCATAGTTGCGCTGGGGATACGCTTGGTAGTCTTGCCTTGCCTTCAATGCCGCACAACCAGCCCACTGTTGGCTATATTAATTCCTGCGAAAAGAGCTTGGTTTCTTCTAAACCATAGTGTCCAGGCAATAAAACTCACACCCTCCACCTTGTCATCACCAACATCTTTCCAACTCTCAAAAACATCCAGCATTGAAGTGATTTCTGCTTTGGGAATTAGATCACCAACCCACTTAGTTTCCAAACCTCCTGCACATGAGAACATGTAAATAGAGCATGTATTAAAGTTTCCAAGGCAAAATTGCAGAGGGGACACACGTCATCCTCTAGCAAGTGACAGAATTTCAATAAAGCTCGAACCAGAAGAGTAGATGAACAAATCCTCCAAAGAAAATGACGAACTTTCGGGATACATTCAAACTCCACAACTTCCCCCAAGTTTGATGAAACTCGTCAAAGTTACACGATTTCCCTACCATATAAGCAATTTTCATTGAATACTTCCAATCCTTTGTGAAAGCCCAACATATAGAATCCGTTGGTGAACGTTCACTTAATGGAATAAACAAGATAGCATGTACATCCCCCTCCTCAAAATTTTACAATACAAAATCAGTTCGCCACTCATGGATATCCTCATCAATCAACTCTTCACCAACTCTAACCCACCAAACAGCTCCCCGGACGAAAAACGTGAACCATATCTACACACACACGGGTCATCCCAAATTCTAATATTGGATCCGTTATCCACTCTCCAAAGTAAGCCCTCCTTTAGCAAAGACTTAGCACCCCAAATGCTCCTCCAAGAGTAACTACCCACAGGGCTCACAGAAGAAGAGAGAAAAGATGAGTTTGGATAATACTTAGCTTTCATGAGTTTGGATAAAGTGAGTGCGGAACCTGAACCAACCTCCATGCTTGACGTCCCCAAAGAGCATCATTAAAAACACCAAGAAATCTGAATCCCATATCGCCTAAACATTTTGGAGTACAAAGCGCAACCCAACTTTTCCAGTGAAATTTGCGTTCCAAGCCATTCTGACCCCACCAAAACTTGGCCATGGTCGAGTGAATTGATTGATTCACTAACGCAGGGACTTTTTTTAAACACCCATAAGATAGGTGGGGATAGCCTGTACAACAACTTTCAATAAAACTTCTTTACCGGCGCGAGATAGGAGTTTTTCTTTCCAACCAAGGAGCTTCTTCCAGATATGATCTTTCATATCCGAGAACAACAACTTCTTCGATCTACCAGCAAGGGTCGGCACCCCCAAAGATATACTTCGAATGGCACTCCACATGTCTCATGGCCAAGAAATCTATTAGCTCCTGTTTCTACACAGCACTCACCCCTTTGCTAAAAGATATCTCCGACTTCTCAATATTATTTTTTTGACCAGATGCCGCTTCATATTGGTTGAGAATATCAACTATAGTCGTGCATTCCTGTCGAGTAGCTCTAGCAAAGAGTAAACTGTCATCAGCTAATAGAAGGTGAGAAATCTCAGGCCCATTCCGGCTAGCTTTTGCACCATGAATCTTCTTAGCTAAGGAGGCCTTAGACAACATAGAGGAGATAGCATCAGCAACTAGAATAAAAAGATAAGGGGAGATAGAATCCCCTTGTCTGAGACCCCAAACGGAGTAACAGAGCCACAAACATTACCATTCACCACAAAAGAATATTTAACAGAAGAGACACAATTAATAATCAACTAAACCCAATCTGCAGTGAAATCCAATTTAAGTAACAGACTCCTTAGAAAGCTCCATTCCACTTTGTCATACGCCTTACTCATATCCAACTTCATAGCAATATACCTTCTTCTGCCTCGAAATCTATACTTCATTGAAGGAAAAATCTCAACAGCAATAAGAGCGTTATTAGTAATAAGACGACCAGGGACAAAAGCACTCTGGTTCTCCGACACAATATCAGGTAAAATCACTTTAAGCCTATTTGCAATAACTTTTGAAACAAGCTTATAAATGACATTATAGAGGCAAATTAGTCGAAACTCAGAAACCAGAGTAGGAGAACGAACCTTTGGGATTAGCGCCACATTGGTTGAGTTGACAGAATCCGGAGGCCGAGTACCATGCACAATACCAATCACTGTAGATGCAACCTCATCCCCCACAATATGCCAAAATTTCTGGTAAAAGATCACTTGCATACCATCGACGCCAGGAGCTTTGCACGGATGCATCTGATTAAGAGTCGACCAAACCTCTTCCTTTATAACATGACGAATTAGAGTCTCATTCATGTCGGGGGTAACACTAGGGGACAAAGATGACAACACCTCATCAATATTAGTCGTATTCGGGTGGCTAGAAGTGAACAGGTTGCTGTAATAGTCCTCGATAACCTTCTCAACATCCACAACCTCTTCTTTCCAACACCCATCCTGATTAAATAACCTAGGAATGTAATTCCGTTTTTTCCGTTGCGAAGCTTTGTGATGGAAATGCTTTGTGTTTTTATCGCCGTCACGAAGCTCTGCAAAACGGGATCGAAGATTCCAGTATGCTTCCTGCTTCTCAAGCAAAGCATCAAGTTCAGCTTGTAGAGAGATATTCATATCATTATCCAAAACCAAAGAACCACTTTGGACCTCGACCAAGCGCTTCTCCAAATCACTAATTTTCTTCCCAGGTCCGAAACTGTAGACTTTTCCCAAAACAATAAATCTGCAGCCACTTCTCGAATTTTGTCAACAATTCCCAAATCTCCAGCTTGTTGACACAAATTTTTAACCACATTTTCGCACTCTGGGTCTAGTACCACGCTGTCTCAAAGTAGGACTGTTTTTTGCGATTTTTCCTTCGAACAGGTTGCCCAGCAGAGGAGTGTGGTTTGACTTAAATCGGGTCAAATGAGTCACTATCGCCTACTCAAACTGGGTACACCAACTAGTATTAGCCACAAACCGATCAAGCCGCTCACGAATCCGAAACCGAGGATTTTTCCCTCTCCCAAGTGTACCAAGAGCCCACATAGCCCAGATCTCGAAGCTCCATTTCCTCCATCACATCCCCAAAGCCAAACATGGCACACTTTTCTCCTTCCACACCTCCCTCAATTTCACTTGAGCAAAGCACCTCATTAAAGTCACCACCAAAAATCAAAGGGCCATCAAAAGAGTTAAAAGAGCAGAGAAGATCCCAAGTTTTGTATTTTTGAGAAGTTCCCGGCCAACCATACATCCTTACAAAGCGCCAAACAATATTCGACTCCCCTACAATATCACCACAAATATGATTCCGCGAGTAGGAAAAAATAGTAAAATTTACCCTATCTCCTTTCCAAAACAAACAGAGACCACCAGAAGTACCAACACTGTCAACACCAAAAGCATTATTAAAACCCAACTTAGACTTAATATTTTCCACAACATGCCTACTAATCATAGTTTTAGATATAAATAACATATCCAGGCTATGAACAATACTCCATTGATGGAGCATACGAACTGCCCAGGGGTTGCCCAAACCCCGACAGTTCTAGCATAAAAGATTCATAATGAAGGGCGGGGTTGGGGCTCGCCAACCTCCGCCTCACAAGAAACCCAAATTCTAGCCAAATCACCATCACCAATAATACGTCATTTCTTTCCACCATGATCAGATAACTCAAGTGCATCATTAACTAACATATTATCCACCAACTTCCTCTTGTCTCTATGAACAATATAAATAGAAGCAAAAGATACAGCCTCATCATTAAGCCCTACGTTGGTCACTTTAATCCCCCTGCCTTTTTAAAAATTTTGACACAACGACCCCCCTTAGAGGGCTCCACACTACCAACAGAAAAAACAAGAGGGGAATTAATTACAAGGTGGGATGGACTTGTAACACCAGCATGTTGAGGGACGAAGGAAGATGGCTCATCAAAAACGGAGTCCACTTTGTCATGTTGTGGGCCCACTAATAAAACTCCTTCACCATTATCCACCATCTTCTGAAGCTGCACCTCTCTGTCTTCCCATTGAGTTGGTGTGATGCATCCACTTTATCACCCTATGCATTAAATTTGAGGGATTTGGCACAACTCTAGAAAATATTAGCCTCCTCCTTCAACCTCAAACGCCCTTTTCTAGGCGAAGCATGGAGCCACGACCCCTACTGCTTCACCTCCACTCTTTCATCCTCCGCTACAATCGGACAATCACGTTCAATATGACCCACTAGACCGCATGCATAACAAAACGTTGGAAGACGTTCGTATTTTATGTCAATTTGCATCACCTCACCATTCGAGTTCCTTATCTTTTGTATACGTCGTAAAGGTTTTGAGACATTCATCATAACTTTCAATCGGGTAGAAGTATCCCATGCAACACCATCATACTCCACCTCCAACACATCTCCAAAACTTTCCCCAATGAGTCTAATATGTTTCCCCGATCGTTTATCCAAAGGGAGGTTGTACAAACGAACCTAGAATGGACAATGAAAGAGGGAGATCTCAGATGGCTGCGCCCTCCCATCAATTTCATTCATCATCACAAGGTTTTGGTCAAAAGTCCAAGGACGCCCTTCAAGCACCTTCGTCCGATCCCGAGTAGTGGCAAACTGGATCACGAAGAGACCATTTTCTATCGATCTAAACAAAGCTTTTTTTGGATATTGACCATATTCTTCTTTTGAAAGCTTCAAAACTGTAAGGACGTTTAGTTAAAATCTTCCTTACAACTGCGAGTTCCATAATCGTCCTCGCCAATTACATCGCCCAGGGGAATAATTTCCTCCTCGTGTTCAGTGATTCTTAGAATTGAACATTTATTGATTAAATCATCAGCCATGGTAGCTGACGACGTGCCCTAATCAGGGTCATAAGGCTCCCAAAACGAGACTGGAAGGCTCGTCGAACAAGACTATTTTTCGCTCAAACCCTAGAGAGAACCCTAGCCGAGGACTTTTTCTTCTTAACTATGTTCTTAATAATTGCTTATTAGGTGTAATAAATATTGTTTGAAAAGTGATATTTGGTGCCTTAACGACACTCTAGAAACCTCTTATCAGACTTCCATGGGAATTTCTTGGACTTGTTAGTCCCAGTTAATTGTCCTTCTTCCATCATGTTGATTGAAGAAATTAGATCACTTTTAGGTCCTTAGAAACATGTTGAGACTGGACACCCTCCTTAATGCAGAGTTGGGCACCCAAATCGACCCATGACATAACCAAAATCTTGAAACCGGATACCCTCGTATTTCGAAGAGTTCAGGTGTTTTTCCAAGATGGGGATTGTCAATGATGGATCAATCGAAAACAATGCATCCATCAACCTGTCTTATTGTCTTTTTGGCTCAAAATATGTTGAACCTCATGAAATTGTTCCATAATGGAACAACCATTAATCATCTTGTAATAATTAAAATTGCTAACTAAAAATTTCTTACTTGATGCATCCTCCGCGATGTACATGGATTCAAGAGCATCCTAAAGTTCCTTGGCACTCTCACATTTTGACAGAGATCAAATAGAGTGCATGACATAACATTCAAGATATGGCTGGAACAATGTACTAATCATTCTCCCACGAGCCTCCTTTAGGGTTTCTTCTTTCCCTTCTTGAGGTAATGGCGGCATCGGGGTGCTTAGAAAATAAACAACGTTCAATGTTGATAAAAAAAAATGCATCTTGTTTGGCCAACGGCGATATCCAACCCCTTTAAACTTGTCCATTTTTTAGAAATTCGTAGTCATCTCATTCAAGGAAGAAGTCATCCCGAAAAGTTAAACTTCTTTTAGATTGTTATATGTGTGTATGATTTTTGTCCTTTCTACACTCAACGAACAATATGTACTTCATAATACTTACCACCCTGAAGGCATGATTTTATTTCCCCTACACGTGAGCGCGTATTTTACAACCCAACTGTTAAGGTTTTATTAATATACATTTTTGAAGTTGTCAACAAGTCTTTAAAGGATGACTCATATACTAATTGGATTTTGGGAAATCGTACGGACACCTTAGGGACTTATCTAATGTAGTTATCCCCATCCGAACTCCATAGATGTTCAATGAACCATAGATTGAGTTCGGGGGGTGAAGGTACGAACAAAGTCAGGAACCATGTCACCCATTGCTGGCCTCTACTTAATATTGATTCTTGTCAATTTTTATGCAATAGAATAACCAAAAAATAATATTATGCACCATAAAAATAATTTGGTTTAGGTGGTTCAGGAAACACATAAAAGACTATTTTTAGTGGTATGTTATTTAGCACTCATAAAACTGGAAACCTAGCAGATTGTGCATGTTATCTGATTAATATTAGAACAGTTCTCTAGGTCTTTGACTATCAGGAATACCATGTGGGTGATGAAAGCATTAAAACAGGATAATCATATATCATGCATATGAATGAATAAAATAAATAATAAAAGCAAGATTAGAATATACAAAAAAGGACGATTTTATCTCAAAGATCTACATCATGAAAGAAATAGTTAGTACCCCCTCCGTCCCATAATACTCTTGACACTTTTTAATGCACATATTTTTAGATGATAAGTTGTTGTTTGGTTAACAATTGTTATTTTACTGAAAAGTAGATGTGATAGGAGTAAGGAGTTAATAGCTAGTAAAAGTAGTATTATTTTACTTTAAGGAAAGAGAATGTGGGGCATGGTTAGAGTTGGTAGGTAATAAGAGTGGTATTATTTTATTTGGAGAAGAGAGAATGTAGGCCAATAGTTAAAAGGTAGAATGACTAAAATAATAGTAAGTCATATTCCAAAAAAGGAGTGTAAAGAGTATTTTCGAACAGATAAAAAAAGAACGTGTAAAGAGTATTCAGGGACGGAGGGAGTAATTTCAATATAAAAATAACAAATTATTCAAGGACCCTTAGAATTATACCGTGCTTTGGGTATGAGAGATTGACAACCTCCGAAACGAGCAATTGTGAAGCCTCAAGGAAAATATGTGTTTGAATCCATGTTTTTGTGTGTTTTAGTGTTGAAAGGCAGAAAAGTATGAGTTTTGTAGAGAGAATTCGTAAGTGTTCCTAAAGTAAAAGTCGAGTGTTAAAATGTGAAAAATCGTATGAAAATCGTGTGAAAATCAAGACCTTTTTATAGGGTAAATGAGTTGCACTTCACGCGACCACTATGCCAGGAACATGAGGCTATGCAACACACAATCACACGTGTCTGGCGCACTTTGGTGCACTTAACGCGATATGACCAATAGATAGCGTACACGTGGTACGCTATTTAAAAAAGATAGAAAAGAAAACTGCACATCACGGTGTCGTGCGCCAGGCGCACGACACTGTCTGAGGCACAATGCTATGTGTCAGGTGCATATTGGTGCACCTGACACAGGTGGATGAAAGCTGCGCCTGATGCAGTATGGTGCGCCATGCGCACCACCTTGCTTTTTTGACACACTTTGACAACTCTTTTACAAAACATATTTAATTTTGACGATTTTCTTTTATATTTCTACTTCGGAAATCAGATTTTAATTATGAGAATGTCTTTGAAAATATTTATTTATTAAAATAAAACGATTATTTATCATGAATAATTAATCCTTGGGCTTTTTAAAGAATTGGGTTTAAAATGCAATTAATTATCGAGAATAATTAATTGGCTATCAAAATAGGCCTTTAACACCTTTGAAATAGTTTTGAGATAGCTTTTAAGACTGCTCTCCTCTTGGATCGGATCAATTAATATTGCGGTATGTTTCATCATCGGATCCTTGAATGAAGAGACACGATTATGTGTCTATAGAATCCCCCACTTTGACTGAGGTTCAAGAAACCGATGACACGTCATGCAAGGTTAGGGTTATGCAAAACTATGATGTATGAAATGCAAGGTTAAGGTTTTACAAGGTTGTGGGATCTGGATATGTATAGAGATAGAATGATCAAAAATAGATTGAATGATTTTCAAAAATCGTTTTTAGTAAATAACCGGGATCTGTAAACGAGATCCGTAGATTACAACTTTTGGGGAATATGATTTGATTGGGAGGAACCACCACATATATAGGAAGCTCCCACTTTGGGTAACCTTGTCTTGAATTAGGCATCTTGAGCCTTAATTGAAATGTTCTTGATCAATCTTAAGCAATCAGAGTTTTCTCTGGGGATTTTTCATTGGGAAGATGATATACGCAAAGTAAAATATCGCCAAAAATCATGAATCGCCGGAGACTCCTTTAGGGAAAAGGAGAGTTTGGATTGAAAAATAAAAAGGTTTAAATTTATAACTTAAATAAATGCAGGTGAGAAAAGACTTTGACGAGGCTAGGTTCAGACTCGAGTCTATATCACGATCTAGAAAGAAGTATGCTTCTAAATTTTAGAAAGTCAAATTATTAGACCATGAGTAATCTATTTTTTGTTTTACCAGTCGGACCTCGAGATGAGGATTCCTACGTATCCTTAAAGAATCAGACCATGTAGCTTGAGATTTGTTTTTTTGTGTCCTAACTTCTGCCTTGGCCCCCCTTTCGGATTTTCAACCTAGCGGGCTTGGAAATATCTTGACAAAAGATTTAGAGTTGATTAAAGGTTGAAAAGTTTGAAGAATGATAAGGGTTGAAAGGTTTGACGAATTATAAAGGTTTGATTGGTTTGGCTAATGTAAAGATCATGAATTTGAATTATATAGGCGTTAAGGTGTTTTCTATGGATTTAAGGATTTTGGAATGAAGGTTATAATTGTGTGCAAGCCCCCCTAGCTAGACTTTTAAATTTCTTTGCCTTTGGCTTTTTCTTTTTGTATATTTTTTTTCTCCTGTGAGTTTTTTTTGCTTTTGCTTTTTTTTTCGCACTTTGATCTTTTTTCACTTTTTTATTTTTGTCTCGCATTGATATTCTTCGTATGTAGTAAGGCTTGCACACAAGTTATTGATCTAGGGTATTGGAAGGTTTGAATATTATTTGTGGAGTTTTGAGTAATGGATGGATTATGTTTTTTGGATTGCATGAGGATGGCTTATGGAAGGTGATGGAGGAAGAGGGGAATCACTCCTGATCCAAAGTATGTCCTTTTGTTATTTTTCTTTTATTTTTCATATTTTTTTAATCAATCAAAGTCATTCAAGTGATTTAAGTTTCATCATTGAATTAGAAATATAAATACAATAATGGAAGTCCATTGAAAATGAAAAGAAAATGCAATTTTATTAATTAGAAATGAAATAGAACAAGGCTTAGTAAAAAGAAAGTCCTAAATTGCATAGACTCAATAGAGAAGGAAATAAAAAAGCTAAGGGAGTGATTCTCCTACTCAACCTAGATAACTAACGCTAAATGACTAAGGCCCCCTGCACTGTGAAGACGATGCCCAAGGGGTTGTTGTTGTTGTTAAATTTTGTTGGTAGCAGAATTGGAAATCTGCCACTATCAATCATATCATGTAGAGCATTCTTTCAGGCCCAAAAAACAGATGTTGGGCGTCCATTCCCACGGAGGTATTTGCAATATGCATTAGGATTCCACTTCTTGGGCCTATTTTCGGGTGTAGGGTATGGAATAGAATCGATAGGCTGTATTGCTCCTTTTTTATGAAGCCTATTGAAGGCTTTTTCTAAAGTCATGTCCAATGGAGTGAAGGTTCTTTGATGCATTTGATAACCTCCCTTTTTTAGTTGCTAGGGCATTGACATCATTACCTTTGGAGCTGGAAAGGTTTGTTGTTACTCTTCTTGAAAGTGTTGTTGTTGTTGTAACCCTTACACTTTGAGGCTTGGACCTCTTCTTAGATTAGTAGGCCTACCTTATAGTATTTAGTGAAGTACTTAACGGGTTGGAATTTAATGTGGTCCCCATACTTGGGCAGCAGGTTACGGATCACAGTTGGACTTGGTCCTCTTCAGTTGACATATTAGTCATTTGTGCGGGCTTTTCCTTCCATCTGTTAAGGAAGGTCACAAAGTCTTCATTGGAGTTTTGTTTAGTTAACTCCAACTCACGCAGACCAATGGGAAGTAAAGTGTTATATATGTATTGCTTGTGGAACTCGTCTCTGATGTAAACCCAGTCATTCAACTTATTCTTGTCCAATGATCTGAACCACTTGGATGGATGTGTGCATCCAAGGTCAAGGGAAAGACATAAGCAAATAGGTCCTTACTCAAGCCTTTGAGAGCCATAGAGATGGAAGATACTCTCAAATGATTATTTGGGTCTTCGACCCCCTCGAATTTTGGGAGGTCACTTAATGCTACCTTTTTAAGAAGCTTTTCCCTCAGTTCAGGTTCAATGGTGTCATGGTCGTGAGCCTGACTCTCGAGTGCAAGAATTGACTAGATCAATTACTCGAGTTTTTCAAACCTCAAATCCGTCTTGGACTTTATTGGAGGTGGTGGTGGTGATGGGTCGAGTAAGATCCTACAGTTCTGTAAAATAGAGATAATTGTGTTAGAATATGGCGAGAAACTCATGTTAAAAATTTATAGAAATTAATAATAATGACTTATTTCATTAACAAATGGTGATATTTTGTCAATACTATAAGATTGAAGTAACATGCAACGAAATCTAATAGGATAAATATAATATGCGAAATTACTTTATGATTTTTTTTACGATAAGAACGGATCGTAGAGTCGTAGGATCATAGAATCGTATTAAGATCCTGCGATGTGATTTTTTGTGATTGGGTAGGATCGAAAGATCCTATAAAATTAAGATCCTATATGGGATCAGGATCGGTGAGGTCCTTCCGGATCGGAGAATCGTAGGATTGTAAGATCCGAATCGGGATTTTAACAACATTGGGCCTAACTATGCAAATGCAGACATGAATTGGACTGGACTAGACTATGCAAACAGACTGGACCACATGATTCGGTTTTAGTGAGATATGATAGACTAGTTGTATCACCCGACCCATCTGGAGTCAAGTTTATCGTCACCAATGCGCTTCAAGGCCAACAACTGTCCTCAATAACCAACACAAGTTCTTTCAGCGCATTTTTTCCTCATCATGCGCACCCCAAGAAACTCCCCAGGAGGTCACGCATCGTCAGACTACTCCCAACCAAGCACGCTTAACTGTAGAGTAACTAAGGAAATGGGCTCTCTAAAATAAAGATGCATATTGTTGGAATGGGTAGCCTGCTAAATTCCTTTAAAGCAATCGTGAGGGATGTTACATAATTGTAACACCCCAGAAATTCGAAATTAGAAAAGAAAATGATTAATATATCTAATAGGATGATGGCGGAAACATCGTCTTCTGGGAATGTCACTACTACAATAATAGTGTTTAAATACCTAAGTGATAAAAACAAACTTAAAAAAAATACTACAAATTAATTACTTAGATAAAAAACAAAATGAGAAAACTATCTCTAACTAAAAAGAAGTCTAGAACAAAAATACCTGATAGATTATTTCTCACATCTCAACCCGAGCCCAAAATCAAAGAAAATCCCCATCAATAGAACCTGCAAAATATACAAAAAATATCCAAAATAAGTGGGAAGTAACTAACAGCTCTCCCAGCCCAATATAGTATTCAAATAGCAATTTTAAGTAAAGTTAAAATAAATGTTACTACACAACAACATGCTTTTAATAACAATAAGTAAATCAACAATAATGAACTTAAGATAATTATACAAGATCCATAACATAAGCCTCCAAAAGGTTTTGAGAAAGAGCAGAACGCTAGTGGATCGCAACCCACTTCTTAAGGTTTGTCAGAGTGTCACAAATTCGCATCCAGGAAAAATAATTGTCCTCAATAACCAACACAAGTTCTTTCGATGCATTTTGTCCTCACTCATGCGCACCCTGAGAAACCTCCAAAGAGGTCACCCATCCCTGGACTACTTCGAACCAAGCACGCTTAACTGTGAAGTATGTAAGGAATGAGCTCTCTAAAAGAAAGATGCATCTTGTTGAAATGAGGAGCTTGCGAAATCCTTTTAAAGCAATCATGAGGAGTTTATATACACCCTGTCTTGAGAACATCAACTCCCTCGTTGCGCCTCAGGACTCCACATATTCGGTATACGACCTGTGGGTGGCCCCAGCCTGGAAACTGATCGTCGGAGACACTAGATATTCAGCTTGACGACCTATGGGTCGCTCCTTATGACAATGCAGCCCCATAATCGTCCCCCACTAGGCGCCTCAGAACTCATAATATTCGGTCTTACGGCCTTAGGGTCTCCCCAACACGCGGTCACAGGGTTGCTCTAATACCAGTTGTAACACCCGACCCATCCGGAGTCGAGTTTATCGTCACAAATGTGCATCCAGGGCCAACAATCGTCACAAATGTGCTCTGATACCTTTCCTTTAAAGCAATCATGAGGGGTATAACAGAAATCTTCAGACATCCTATGGGCTTATGTTCCTACTACTTGCGTCTAAGAGTGGCCAAACGCCCAATGCAGGATAGTACCCAACTCAGTTTTTCATATCCTCTCGGTCGACAACAATTAACCCAGGTAATACCCCTAAATCACAACCTCGGTAGTTGGCATGTTCTTCACCCGGGACTACATCTATCCCACCGGATATCTTAATCTTAATAAAATTTCTACATATAAAAACAATAATTTATTCATCAAATATAAATAATAAGGATGCCCTTCAGGCCTTACACCTAAGTCAGTAGAAACTAGGATTGCAATCCAAGAGTCTCAATTCAACGATATTTATTATTCTCAAAGTAATAATGATAATAATACTAATAAAAAATAATTTCTCCCAATCAAATAGAATAAACACTCTTTAAAACGTAATTATACATCAAGTACACAATAAAAATCAAATACTCCAAACTACTACACTCTCGTTGTCTGAGTTTGGGTACAAGGTTAATTACAACCACTAGGGGAAAAAAACAGAAGGGCTGCGCACGAAGGGTTGCGCTTTTGATAAAAGCGCAGTCCTATGGTTGAAGGGTTGCGCCTTTTTGGAAAAGCGCAGCCCTACAAATAAGAAGGGCTGCGCTTTTTCAAAAAAGCGCAGCCCTTCAATGCGCTAGTTTTAAAAAAGCGCAGCCCTTCACCTTGAGAAGGGCTGCGCTTTTTAAAAGGCGCAGCCCTTCTCAAGGTAGGGCTGCGCTTTTTTAAAACTAGCGCAGCCCTTCCTGAAAAATTTTGAAATTTCGAAACCGCGGGCTTTGAAATATTGAGCGGGGATTCAGATATATTATCCCTCATTCTCTCTCAAAAACTCCCAGAAATGTTACGACAAAAACGCTGAAATGATTTGCACGAATCATGCCGACGGAGTCCGATTGCCTATTATGATACCTTTTCGGAAGCGGAACGAGCCAACGAGTCAAACACACCCTTATGCCGTGACGTTTAGGCTTTTTAAGCCATCCGAGTTCGTTTAAGCCTCCAAATAGGCATTTTAAGTTTTTCCGAAATTTTTTTTTCCCTTAAATTATGTATTAGGGTTTTGTTTTATGTATTTAAACATTATTAGGTTAATGTTTGGAGGTATTTCTTGTATTTTCAGATCTATAATATTCTTGTATACTTCTTTTTGTTTATATATTTTGATTAATGTTCTTGTATATGTTCTTGTATACTTCTCTTTGTTTATATATTTTGATTAATGTTCTTGTATACTTCTCTTTGTTTTGATTAATGTTCTTGTATACTTCTCTTTGTTTATTTTGATTAATGTTCTTGTATACTTCTCTTTGTATATAATTTCTTGTATTTTCATCTTTGTTTTGATTAATGTTCTTGTATACTTCTCTTTGTATATTAGTTTTTGTTCCTTTTTTTTCATTTTCGTTTCATTCTTTTTTTTTTGTTTTGGGTTTAGTATTTTCGTTTTGTTTCTCTTCTCTTCTGTTTAATTTCAGAAAATGTGAGATTATGAGTAAAAAAATGTCAAAAAAAAAATTTTTTTTTTTTATTTTTTTTTTTGGTAAGAAGGGCTGCGCTTTTTCCTAACTAGCGCAGCCCTACTTAAAAAGTGAAGGGCTGCTACTGAAAGGGCTGCTGTCAAAAAGCGCAGCCCTACATGCCTTTTTCAGCGTAGCCCTTCTTCATTTTTCCACTAGTGAACGTTAGTTATAATACCCTCTATACATAACTCATGGCGAAACGGTATTAAAGACAATATTATTCTCCCTCGAGTATTGTAACATAGACAACTTAAATATTGATTTATAAATGTACAAAATTATTATACTCTCAATTTAATTACAAACAACAATACCATCATAAAAATAAATAAGACACTCACAATATAACTAAAAGTAAATATATCATTCAACTCAATAATAATAAATAAATAAAACCTGCAACCATTCTTCAAAGAGCTCCATATAACAAGATTTCACCTCAAAACAAGTCTTAACATGCTTCAACACAACAAAGTACGCCTTTTGAAATGGTTTTAAACATATGTAGCAACTTCAAATAGACATAACTTTCGAACTATACAGTATTTTTAAGAAATTCCAGATGCATGTTAAAGCTTATCTCAATAGATTTTCAGCAAGTGGTCATTAATCTCAATTTCAAGGTAAAACAAGTGAGATATGACACTTTGAACACACAATGTCCCAATCGGTCGCAGGTCGTGAAATTGCTCGCGGGCCGTGAAAGGCCTTCTATTTCTTTTTCTCATGCACAACAGTAGGTATGCTATTTCACCCAAACTTTCACCACATATACTTAAACATCAAAATGAAATATACCCAAGTCAATATATGATTATATCATAGAAATTAACTAGTTTAACATGAGGATTAACATAAAGAATAAATTACATAGCCCCCAAACATGATAATTCAACATATGTTAACTATTCTAACATGATTAATCACAAAATACGTAAATCATAGCCCAAGATGTATATATAATTTCTATAGAACTGAAACCACAAGAATTCACCCAAAACTACACCCAACCTTAAACAACATTTAACAAACATGGTTAAACATAACCCTAACATCATGATACTAATTTTTCACAAATTCCTAATACTTTCATGATAATAATACATATAACATCACAAACATAACATCAGGCATGGAAAATAACATTTAATACAATCCTAACATGATACTAACATGAATAAAAATAGCAAAGAAGAATCCTAATAACACCCTAGCATACTTCTAAGCCTAATAACACAAATTCTACCTAACTAACATAAATCCTAACAAAACCAAAATCACTACTCTAATCCTAACGTATTAGAAGAGATTGTAGTTACCTGGATTTTAGATAGAAAATAATACTAGAATGGCAAAGAAAGAAGAGAATAACATTGGTCCTGAAAACTCCAAGAAAATCGGATGGGTCGTCTGTTTGAACTAGGAACCGTTGTCACTTTTTTCACATTAATCAAAAACAAATTACACCATGAGCAAGATCTTTTCGTTTAGATGGATTTTGACTACTCACATGTCCAATTTTGATAAGAGAGGAAGAAGATATGATGCAAACAAGTTAGGTGTGCAAAAATGGACGAAAATCCGAGAAGAGAGAAGAACTCTTTCACTTCCTCTCTAAGGGTTGGGCGAAAATGGGGGTTAGAATGCAAAAAAATCTGATTAATAACCTCATTAAGAAATGTTTTAAAGGGTGATTATGAAGGGGGTTAAGGTTGGCAATTGATGGTGATGAAAGGAGAGGGAGGTTGGTTCTTCATATTTTGGTGGTTACAAAGGTCAATGGAAGATGCTCATCCAAGACAACACCCTCCTAATTTTCGTACATCATGATAAAACAAATGAGCTTGCAAATTCATTACATTGATCGGTCCATAAAATATATTTAACGCTTAAGATAAAATCACACGTTACTTAGTTTTATAAAATAAAAAAATTACTAACTATATTATTAAACAAATACGTACATTAATAATAATAACAAATAAAATTCCTAAATAAATATATAGACTTTAAAATAAACAAAATCATGTAATGCAGCAATTAAATGATTATACATGTTCAAAATAGTTTTAATAATAAATTATTTTATTTTAACAGAAAATATCATTTTAATGTAAACAAGCGCTAAAAATAAAGAGTGAAAATTATGGGGTGTTACACTAGACTTTAAACTTAGGTGTGAGAATCGAAGCTAAACTTTAAGGAAGACTGGACAATAATGGACACTAGAGTCTTAACTTAAGGCAAGTAGGCTAGGCAACTAGACTTGAACTTACGGGTGAACAAGCAGGCTAGACTACTAGACTTCAAAACTTACATTAAACTAAGTAGGCTACACTCAAAAATGCTTATGTGGACTTACAAAATGCTAGCTTCGCTAGACTTAGGAGGTTGCCATTATGTTCTTACGGAGATGAGTAGCTTTGCTAAACTCGAGGATTTGGGTAGTTATGGATCTATGGAAGGACCAGCTGTGCTAGATTTAACGGATTAGGGCCATTATGGACTTCAGAAGGAGTTGGACTTAACTAGGGCCTACAAGGAGATGCAAACTAGTCCTAATATATGAATTGGGCCTAGATGGACCTAAGTTTGGACTGGATACATATAGGTTTGACTTAGACTAGGAGATGCACATGGGATTGACATTGCAAATGGATTAGGATTGGACTTATGATAGAATAGAATGAGATTAGACAAGGACTTGGCTTGACTTAGACTAGGGTTCACATAAATATGCAAATGGGCCGAGATTATACATGAACTAGACTTACATGGCCTAAGATTGACTATATTGCTAGCAGAACTAATATGAATGCATGTACTCAAATCTAGATGGATCTGAAATGAATGCAAAATGGACTCTAATGCATATGGGCCTAAAATGAATGTAAGTGAATTGGGTTGATTGGATTGGAAGCTAACAAGTGGACGCGAATTTCTAGAAGCGCGTAAAAATGAGTGCCAATACTTTAGCTTTTGGGCATGAATTTCAAGGCAAATTTAAATGACAATTTATTATTTTAAAAATGAAAGAAACAATTAGGGTGGATCCCAACTATTGGGCCATCCTAAAGCATCCTTGGGGATGATTACAACAAAAGGGAAATCAAGAACATCAAACTAATAAGTAATATTTTATGTCGTGTGACCGCAATGAGCCATCCAATCCGCAGTAGCAATAGCTAGCCTCGCGAAAAGCATGACAAATCTAGACATCCTCAAGCTTTTTCAAATCTTTACCTGCATCTAAAATAAGAGCGTTAATAGACCAAGGAATCTTCCAAATATTTTTAATAGACTTTGTCACCCCCAATAATAAAATTTCTAATGCCCAAAGAAATATCCCCTCTAATCCATTATTTTAAGCCCCTAATAAGTTCAACAACAAGAATTGAAGCCGATGAATCTAAAGCAGCTGCAACATATAACAACACTTTTGCTTTTGAGTCACGAATAACAAAACCAGAGGCTTAACTATTTGGAAGTTTTAAGCCATCAAAGTTGACTTTAAAATAATTGGTAGGAGGATGGGACCAACTAACCCAATCCTTAATCTTAAAATTACCACAAGACACACCTTCTTTATGAATATACTACAAAGAGAAATGGACATCCATATCATCAATTGTGGCTCCAAGACTCCTCATCTTATGCACATAAGCTCTAATCATTGCACTCACTTTAGCCGGAGAACAATTTTCTAGACGAAAGATCACACTATTACGATTATATCAAATGGACCACCAAGTAATAACAAAAAACTCAATTTGGGAAGTCGAGAAACAAGCATTCAGATTTAACAAACGATCAACCTTTGGACAAGTCATTCACAATAATAGGAAGGACACTTCAATTCATATGGCTATCGAGATCCTCAAACACATTTATAACGAAAGGACAACTAGAAAGAATATGAGAAGCATCCTCAGTGTAATAATTACAAAAGACACACTCCAAAGGAAGGAAAACATGACTTAATTCCAACCTTTTCTTTGCAAGAAGACCATTTTGATAAAATTTTGAAATAAACAATTCAATTTTTGGGGGGAACTTTCAATTTGCAAATCCAGTGAAAAGTTGTAGGTTTAGACAACACTTGACTTAACTGAGTAATTTCCATCAAGGGAAAGGCTCCAAAATATTTTGTCAGGATTTTGATTACTAGGAATAAATAAATTAGTCACAACGTTAGCGATATCTAGAAGGATAAACTGTGTGAGCAAAGATTTATCCTAGTGACGATCCTGGTTAATGAAATAACTAACTTTAATACATTCAAACCCACTAACAACCTGCGGATATCCGCAATGGGATAGCTAAAAACCCAATTATCATACCAGAAGGAAATATTCTCACCATTCCCCACATTCCATCTTAGCCCCTTTTTGAAAGAGCTTCTTAACCTCTTAAGTTATCTCCATTGCCAGGAAACATTAGCTTAGACATTATAAGAAAATAAATCATTATCCTTTAGATACTTTTCCTTAACTATATTAACCCATAAATTTTCAAGATATTCAAAAATGTTCCAAACAAGTTTGAACTGGAGGGCAATGTTAGTAGTTTTAGCTTTTCTAAGCCCCAACCCTCCAATTTTTTTTGTCTACAAATATTATTCCACCCAATCAAATTTGGAGACTTAGCATATGGTGCTTTATTCCAAAAGAGTTTTTTTTATAGCATTTGTCAAGGGAATTGAAGAAAGAACTGTAGGGGAAAAGAAGAACTTTGCATTTGATAATTGGCTTCTGTGGCTAGATTAGATTGGATAAAAATTATCCTAACTGCCTGAAATAATGAATTAGCTTTCCATTTGGTCAATTAAGAAGACACTTTTTCTTGAATATCGACAAACGTAGCATTAGTTACTTTCGTATCGATTATTGGACAACCAAGATATTTACCTAAAGAGAAAGATGCCTACGGTTGTAGAATATTCGCAAAGTTAGCAGAAACCAATTCTGAAATATTTTTACGTACATTGGAATGCATACTTGTGAAAAGTTAACAAGTTGACCTAACATACAAAAATACTTATCTTAAATAATTTTAATAGCATAACAATTATCCTCAATAACTTTAGTAAACATCATAATCTCATATGCAAAAGTTAAGAAGGGAACTTTTCCTCTTGAGTGTCCTAATTTAACACCTAATGATTTAGATCCAACTCAACTAGCTTGATGAAATTGACGAGCTTATATTTCAGTACATAGAATAAAGATATAAGGAGAAAATGGGTCGTCTTGACGAATTCTCCTTAACTGGACAAAAGTTTCACCAAGAATACCATTAACTAAAACTCAAAAAGAGACAGTAAAAAAATACATTGTTTACCATTATCCAAGGAGAGAAGAAACCCAAATTTTCAAACATAATAAAGATGAAATCCCACTCTAAACGATCATAAGCTTTTTTCATATCCAAAATCAAAGCTATCCATCTTTCCAACCCTTTTTTATTTTTAAAAGAATGAAAAACTTCATGGGCCAGGAGAATATTATCTTGAATTAATCTTTCAAGAACAAAAGCTCCTTGGAAAAGGTGAATAATCTTACCCAAAACTACTTTTAACTTATTAGCCATAATTTAGAAATAATCTTATAAATTATAGAACAAAGACTAATAGGTCTGAAATGGTTATGATGAGTAGGGTTATCTATTTTTGATATTGAGGTAATAAAGGTGTGATTAATCTCCTTTAAAATTTTACCAGAATAGAAAGAAGCTTTAATAGCTCTGAAAATCGATCTACCAACT
Organism: Beta vulgaris subsp. vulgaris; assembly: GCF_026745355.1. NCBI lineage: Eukaryota > Viridiplantae > Streptophyta > Magnoliopsida > Caryophyllales > Amaranthaceae > Beta > Beta vulgaris. The sequence continues at coordinate 14,815,120 of NC_079208.1, forward strand.
AAAGCCTAATACTTTTGAAGAAATAAGGGTGGATACCTATCTGGCCCAAGTGTTTTTAGGCGTCAGGTCAAATGTTGCAATTTTTAGTTTATCAAAATTAACATCCATACATAGATATAACTTATCTTCCTCCGGAATAATTTCTTCTAGTAAGTCGAAATCCTTTTTGACATCAAATGAACATGAATGATTTGCCAGAAGTCGTTGTTTAAAAACAGTGGTAATACATTCTTCAATACGACTAGGATGAGAAATTGGATTAGTTTATGGATCTTGAATTGAGGTAACTAAATTACAATTTGTTCTAATAAAAGCAAAAGACTGGTAATACTTATTATTAGCATCATTAAGCTTAATATGGTTTGATTTAGCTTTAACTTTCCAATGCAAATCTTGAAAATGTATAATTTAGTTTGCTTTGTCGACAGTTTATTTTGAGAAGCCATTAGACACGGGCAATTCTCATTATCTTCCAAAGCATTTTGAATAACCTTTAGCTTTCCTTCAACAATCCTAAGTTATCTGAAAATATTTCCAAACCGAATTGTTAACCATATTTTGCCTTTTCTTTAAGAAGTTTTTACTTTCTAGTAAAACAATATATATGAGAACTTTGAAATTGAGTACTCCAAGTGTTTTTTATCAAGCAATCATAATCTTTTCGAGTTATCCATAATTTGTAAATCTAAATGAAAGAGCTTTCTTACACTTACTCAAATTTAAAGAAATTTGAAACTTGACAATGATCGGACGAAGTGAAAATATGGTGATAAACTTTAGAATTTGGGAATAGACTCGACCAATCCATACTAACAATTCCTTTATCTAAACGTTCAAGAATGTTATTAGGGCCATGTGATTTTTTACGCCAAGTATAGGAATTACCTTCAAAAGGCAATTCAGTACACTCAACTGAATCAAATGGCAGATTCATATAAGCTAAACGAGAGAATCTAAATTCCAAATATAATCCATCCAACTTATCAAAATGAGAACTAATTTCATTAAAGTCTCCCAATATAATAAATAGACTATTTAGCGACTTAAGATAAGAAATCAACTCTACCCAAAAAATATGTTTTAGAGCATGATTAAAAGGAGCATAAAAAAAAATAACAACAAAGCTACAATTCATAGATAAAATACTTATATTATATGCCATAAATCTATCAGACTTATGGATGACTGACATATTATAAGGATTACTAGCCTCGTCTTTCCACAACAGCTAAATCCCACCAGCCATTCCAAAGGTTGGGAGGAAATCAATATCATAAAACCCGCAATGCCTAATGCTCCCCTCAAAGGGAGGGGATTGCACCTTAGTTTCACACAACATTATTATATAAATATTATTATGATTAGAAAAAACTTTAACCTCCTCCATAACAAGATGTCTTCTTCACCCTCTTATGTTTCAAAAGCTTATATTCATAATACATACACATATGGAAGGCAAGACTTAACTAAGTCATGCCTCTCGCCAGACCCAAACTTCAGGGTGGAGAATCCCATCTTTTGCATTGTTCTCTAATAGGGTACCACTACCCTTTAAGCATGACATTGAAGATCAATAGTAGCACTATATAATGAATGTCATAATAGGAGTTTTCTCTAGAAGATACTTTTTTAAGAAGATGCAACTTAGAAAATTCAACATCCTCAATAGAGTAATAGACTGATATAGGTTACTTGAGAAGCCTGCTTTAGGCACAATAGAGCCATCAAATGGCAAAAATAAGCAAAGACTGAATACAAAAAATCTCCAACCTAATAGCTTCTGTAGCCTAAATCAGAGTTTTTATTAAAGAGAAAAACCTTGCAAAACGACCAACAAAATCCAATCCAATAACTTGTGTAGTCTAGCTTGATATTTGTTAAGGTGGGCAAAAACTGAATAGCCATTCCAAACTCATAAATTGCAAGCTTAACATGACTATAATTCAGAACTAATATATTCTTAGAAATACACCATAAACATAACCACTTCCAAAGAAGTGAACTCACAAAAACTGAAATTAACCAAGCATATTCAAGAGAACTTTCATAGCTTCCAAATTTATAAATGTAACACAAGGTATAGAAAATTTCATACTTAAGCACATAACTTAAAAAAGCAGAATAGAAGGAAGGGAGATTAGAATCTCACCATCATCTAATATGATAGCTACTAGTTTTTGGACCCGTGCAAAATGCACGGAAAGTTTTTATTCAATAAATATACTTATATTTTAATGGTAATGATTGCCTATTTTTTAAAAGTGATTGCATTCAAATATGATATATTAATATGATGTACAAATTCACAAACAATTAATAAAATAGTAAACAAATTTAATTGTAAACTAAACAATTAACTATATTAACTATGTTACATAATAAAATCATCACACTAGGTAAATAATTTAAAGTACGCTTTACCCATTTAAGTAAAGTTTGCAACGAATTACTTCTTACAATTACGAATGTTAGCTCAACTATATGTGCACGCATACCCAAATATTTACACTCCCATGAAACTTATTTGAGGATTAAAAGATAATTTATAATTATTTATTAGAAATTTTTAAGAACTTCAATAGTAATTTAATTAATAAATATATTTTATCCATTCTAAAATACACAAAACACTTGTTGTTTTAGGATATTTCATAATAAATGACACGTTACTTTAATTGAAAATTACTCCCTCTGGTTTTATTAGTTTGCCCACTTTCCTTTTTGAGCTATCCCTTATTAGCTTATACATTTTTTTTTTCAGTTTTTTTGGAATGGTCTCACTATTTGTTTATTATTATCTTAACTTTCTCACTCAATTTTTGTTGGCCCACAACATAATACGATATGCCAATAAATTAATAATTTATCTTTCCTTCTATGACCCACATATCTATTTCTTTTAAAACTCTATGTCGATCCTTTCATTAAAAAAAAAAACTCTATGCCGAAAGTAGTGGGTAAACTATTAAAACATGGAGGGAGCACTTCTCTCTATCTCAATCTTTAACTCTATCTTCATCACATGAGTTCCTCTTTTTATTTTTCTCTCTCTCTATCCTCTCCTTAATCCTTGCCCCCCAGGCCCCAGTTTCATTTATTTTATAATAAATGACATATTCATTAATAATTTTAATCTCTATGATGCAGTTAACTTAGCAAATAATTTTGCTAATATTTTTTAACTTTTAGTAAAGATTTTTCTTATAGATAATTTGTCTTACTCCTAGACGTGTTTTCTCGTTAAACTGGTCCCACTTGTTATTTCCTAAATCATATACCATATCCAAACACACAAATAGGTAATATTGATCATATTCTCTTCAAACGTTATGTTTACGGCTCACACCATCCTCTATTCTACTGAATTTCCTTATCCATTAAAAAAAAGCATCCAACAAAATTCTTGATCTTAATCCTTTTTCCTTAAATCTAAATTAAAGACATCAATTTTGGACAATTCAGGCAAAGCAAACAACGCTCTCTATCTTTTATTAGATTTTGTTAAACTTTGAAGTGCAATCCCCCAACTTTGCATGTCGTTTTAATTTTCTTTAATTTATTTTGATATCTGAGCTGATGAATTCTATGGATTTGAAGGTGATTTTAGAGAAGAAGGACATAAAGAATTGAGTCCAAGTTTGAGACGATTTCTTGCCGTTATCAATTATTAATTTATGTTTCCAAGGATATACTTTTTTATTCATGTTGCCTTCTATCTTGTGTCATCGCACAAGTTATCACTTATCCCTTCAATAATGAATTTCATTATACTTCGTCTTAATTGTTTTTATTCTGTTTTACTATATTATTTTGGAATTTGTTCATCGTTTCTTCTACATTGTTTAATCAAATATGCTAATACATATTCATAAATTGATTTACCTGTAATATTCGGATTTTAATTAGCTTTGTTATTTGAAATTATTTAGGATTTACGCATCCATAATTATACATCGTTTAGTTGTTAATTAGTTGGGTTCATTGCAAGCTTTTTCCTTTATCTGGAAGTTATGCCTTTTTTATGAAGAAAAAAAGCAATAAAAAAAAGGCCGTTGTTTTTTCTTTTTGAAAAAAGTGAGGTTTTACGAAACTTTAACTTTTCAAGTTGATTTTTTTAATCGATAAAATAAAATATGTAAATTCGTGACTATTCTCATTTTTTTCTTCATGTAATGGGTGCAAAGCATCTTTAAAATTATTAGAATGGGACTTTTGCATGTATTTGTATATATAGCCAACTGGTAAACTATCTGAATTGTAAGTTATATTATAAAAATTTTGTTTCATAAATTTAACATGTGATAATACAATCTTGGATATCATGGTGTAAATACTTATAAATATTAAATAAAATATTAAAGACATAAAAAAGAGCGACAAAATAATTTATCCTATGTACTAATATAATTTATCTAGTAGGGAAATGCATTAAATTTGTATTTTTAATAACAAATCTATCTAATGCGTTATCCTAAATAGTTTTTTAATGTGTCTTTGTTAATTTATGGTAAATTTCCTTTTTTTTGTCAAACGTAATTTATGATTTGCATTGATTGTGTTATAAATTTTATGTTGTTAGGCCTTGATAGGCAGTGTATTTGTTTCCTTATTTTGAATTATATGTATTTGAATATGACATGCTCACAGTTGTATAAGATTGATTGTTTTTTTAAATTTGCAAAAGTTTCCTTATTATGGTATATGCTTTATTTGAATTTGTAAAATATATTTAATTGCTAAGGTAATGTGAGTGATATTTTGGACTTTTTTAAGTGGGACACCATAGCTTCCCCTTGGCTTATATAATAGAGATTATTTTGATACTAAACAAAAGCTTTATCATTGAATGTAATAATTTATTTTATAACGAATCAAAATACCTTCAAGATTTATATTTGAAAAAGGTAAAATGCAAATATAGAGTAACATAAAATTCAATTAGATATTGTCATAAGTTGTAGTTATAAATCTAAAATATTCATCTAAGGAAAACAATTTTCTATGTTTTACAAATATATTGCAATACTTTGAAAAAAAAAATGAATTTTCGCAAAGATGAAGAATTTGGCAGCTATTATACAAAATAAATGTCTTTGCTACTATATTATGGTTGTGTTGAAGAAGAATGCGAGATTTGGAAAGAATCACCAAACCATGTTGAAGAATCAATCATAATATAATTGTAGCAAATATGAGAATTTGGAGGGAATTGATTTGTTCCCATACATGCCTCATTGCCTCAATCAGCAAAGAGGATTTGCAAAATATTACTTCAATCAATGACATGTGGCAAGTGAATGAGAGGGATCGAAAAATCAAAGGAGCAATGAGAGGCGAGAAAGAATATGGGGCTGCCACGTAGGCTAAATTTTTCTTGCTTTAATATTATATATGATTACTGATAACTTTTTTGAAAATGAGAAGAGCATCTTACTCCTGATGAAGTTGATCATTATAGCATCTAAGAGTGGGTTTTGAAAACCCGTTGTCTATAGCATAATTTTGGACACACCACCATATAGTAGCAGACTAGCAGCTAACAAACTCCCATGCAAGAGCAGGGACAAGCCACGAAGCTTTAACCCTTCGCCTGAAACCTAAAAACCGGTGGCAGTACCACCATAAAACCGATCGAAACAAAGGGGACAACATCCAGAAGATGGAATTGCAAATACAAGTGGATTAATTCGCACCACAGGAACAATCGAAGAAGCTACAGATTGACATCTCCATCAGTCCACCACAAGACACCGAAGAAATCATAGAAATCGTCAATGGAATCTTAATAAACCTAGCCCCTAACCAAATTTTGAATTTGAAAGGATAAAAAATGAAACCTTTAATCCATTCCAAAGATTGAACTGGAAAGCATACAAAGGAGAAATGGAGGATTACATGAATAGCTACAATACGAGAATAAGAAATATTCTCAGAAATTAATAAATTTTTCCGTGATTTGTCGACCACATTTTTGGTCTGATTTGAGTGATTTTTTGAGAAATTGATTATGAAGTTTAATACTCCCTACGTAACGAATTACTAGTAACAATTGAACATTTTACCTCATAAAAATAATATTAAATATTGTTAGTAATTTATTATGGAGGGAACAATAAAAATAATAATTGAGACTTACTGATTACAACTAGGAAATATTTGAACTGGATTTGGTGAAGAAATGAAAATGTCAATTTTTTCGATAATTTTGGCGTAGGTTTTTTGGGGATAAGTTTTTTGGGACTCAATTCTACAACTTCTCTATGTTACTTTCTCTCTCATATATGTTGTTTCTACTACTTCATTTAAATGACACATTTGACCTTCAAAACGATTGTTTTTGAAAAAATAAATGCCACTAAATTGTGAGAAACCGATTGAAATTAGTAACAATATGTAACCTTGATAGCATGTGTTTCGATGTGATATTAAACGATATTTTTTACCTTCAAAGTGACTTAATCTGTTTAAATGGATGCCACCAAGCGTCATTACAGGGTGGGTGATGTTACGTAATTCTTTACTCGTAAATTTATTGTTATTCCATAATAGGTTCTTCAAATGGAAACTTGTGCAATAATACCTTGATCAAAAGATCCCGAACCTGAGCTTCGTTCCCGGACCTGCAAAAAGGGACTCACCCTGGAGGTTTGGGTGGTGGTTCCCCCGCTGAAACTTAAGTCAGGTATCAAGAGTAATAAGAGAAGTTTTAGAGAGAGAAAGGAGAGAGAGAGAATTATGACAGAGTAACAGTATCTTGTTCTGAAAAACGTATCTTTCTCCTAATTTCAAGGACTATTTATAGTATTTGGAGTGATTGTTGTACCTTGAGGTCACCCTAACATAAGAGGACACGATTGGTTAAGTAATGGAAACATGACACGTGGTAGGCAATGATTGGAAGGTACACATCATCCTATCATATGTAGGTGTCTTTTTTGGGCTCTAGGTTTTAATACCTGCCAGGCCAAAAAGATGGGCGGTTACTTCCCTTATTTAAGATCTATACTTCAGTTATCTCATTTTTGCCTATTACTTTTATTTGCATGCAAAAGGACACGTGGACGCTCCAGATGAACCCACATGTTCGGTTAAGAGTCGTTGATCTTTAGGCTACAACATTTACCCCTAAAAGAGGTTTTTTACCAATTTGGCACAAAGACGTTTAAAATTCTCTTTTATCTTTAAGAGAACTGCCTTGTTTTTCAAAAAATGATAAGGACGCCATTTTGTCGGTCTCAACCGTTTAATTTCCAACGATTTTTGAGTACAACGCTCATATTTTACCGGAAGAGCATGTGGTTTTTACCTCCCTATAAATATAATCTTTTGTCCTTTCTTAGATCATTTCACACCTTGAGAGAATTTTTCTAGAGAGTGAGACTCTACCTTTTTTATGAATTTCTAGAGAGAAAGTGTGCTTGTCCAGAATTCATTACCTTCAACGACCGTCTGAGTACGTAGCTCGTCAGGTATCCCCCTTCTTATTATTTCTCAAATCTTTACTTTTTCTTTTTGAAATTCAAAAAAATGGATTCTTGTTCTTCATCGAATAATCCTAGCCGCTTAAGAGTCGGTCTTAACACTAGAAGAGATAGCCTTCCCTCTTCGGCATATTCTAGAGTTGGGCATATTCTGGCCGACATGCTTTTAATTCTTATGGACATGTACGGCAAAATCAGACGACCCAGTCACTACCTGTGCAGGGTAATCTGGCATGCGTCAAGCAAACTGCTCGTCTTAGACGCAGAGTACCTACCGGCCTCCAGTTCTGAGATGAAGGCGTCAACTGGTAGAGTTTCTAATGATAGGGAGCGCGAAGCTCGAAGTGCCAGGCCGACACTTGAACCTTCTTCTCTTGGAAGCTTCTAGGAGGAAAGACCTATTGAAGTGACTTCTGAAGCCAGTCCGTCTGGGAGAGACATGGAGGTGGAAGAGGCCAACAAAGTAGAAACCGAACCCGGTCCCTCCAAAGATTCGGATGACCCCTCCACAACTTCTTCCGAAATTAGAAGATGACTAGGTCTTCTTTCTGACCCTAGGTTTATTTTAGCCAATAAAGGTTGGCTAGGACGGTTATGTACTGACCTTAGACACTTTTCTTTGGCTATTCCTATGCCGGGGTATTCTTTTGTCTTTCCAGGTAAGGAGGATACCATTATTAGTGCCCCATCTGGCCATTTTGCTATTTATCGGCTGACTTTGGACGTGGGACTAAGATTTCTCTTTCACCCTTTCATTAGCCGGCTGCACAACAAGAATGTCACTTTTTTTCGTCCGTCAAAATCGGACGCTAAAAACGCGGTATCGGACGCTAACGAGATTAGCGTCCGTTATCGGACGCTAAAAGGCTGATGCAAAACCCCTGGTCGTTAATTGTCCAATTATCGTCCGCTTAACGGACGCTAAAAGTTTAGCGTCCGAAATTTCAGCTTTAGCGTCCGATTTTTAGTCGGAAGCTAAATAGCGTCCGATATTAGTCGGAAGCTAATTAGCGTTCGATTTTCGTCGGAAGCAAATTAGCGCGACTAAAATCGGACGCTAAAGCTGAAAATCGGACGCTACATTAGTAAACCAAACAAAACATGCTTTTGCTCAGATGCTTTTCTTATCACCTCACCTTTCACTTTGCCCAAGATACTTTTATTATTACCTCACCTTTCACTTTGCCCAAGATGTTACATTATTATTTTTATTTAATTCATTTTATTAACTTTCAATTATTATTTCAAGATGAACAATGTTAGAATAACAAAAATTGAGAATTAAACAAATGAGAATTTTATTTAAAATAAATATATCTAATTACAATCTAATACCAAAATTTAGTGCTATAATTACATTGTAACTCAAATCTAATACAACTTCAATCTAACACTAGTCGGACCCACTGCCGAGGTACTGCATTACCGCGCCAGCCACCGCACCACCAGAAACCTCACCAGTAGAGCCGTGTCAGCCACCGCTCCGCCAGCCACCTATAAATACCAAAAAATAAAAAAAATCAACCAAAAAAAGAAATAAACATCCTTTCCACATTATAGCTCAATTTACTTACGATATCATACATAGAGCTTTAGACTTTCCTCGTCCAATTTCAGTGTACAACAAGGAACAAGCATGATTAAAGAAAAAGGATCAATTTCAGGTGTACAACAAGGAACAACATTAGCCTGAGTGAAGCCAACTATGGTGAAGAGGAAGACAAGAAATTGCCCTGAAGTGCAGTAGCTATACTATTTGCACTGCAACGGCTCACAAACAGTTGAATTAAAACTATGGACGAATATATAAAATCAACCCTTGATAAAAAAAAAAAGTAGACATAAAAGTAACAAAAAAAAAAAGCATAAATCAAAAAATACAGATTGATTAAAAAGACGAAAAACGAAAATAAAAACACGAAAAACTGATTTCCCAAAAAAACGAAAATTGATTATCAAATCAACGAAAAACACAAAATTGAAAATAGAAATCAAAATTCAAATATATAGGAAAAACTCCTCAGATTTCGAACCCTAGATACCAAGAATCTCTAAATTTCGAACCCCAAAATCCAAAAAATCAAGACAAAAACCAAAAAACCAAAGATAAAAAAGCCAAAATCGCGAAATTGAAAAATTGAATAACCAAATCGAAAATAAAAACGCACAAAATCAAAATCTCATAAAACTGAAAACTCAAAAAAATAAAGAAAAATCGAAAAACAAAAAAAAAAAACTAAAAAATCTTAGGGAATTCAGATCTAGGAAAAACCGAAAAATCAAGAACAATAAAACGCAAAATGAAATCAAAAAAACAAAGAAAATCGAGAAAAGAAACTCCATAATCAACAATCAAAACTAAAAAAAAAACATATTTATTAGTTAAATCTGAGTAAAAAAAACCTGATTTCGTGAGATCTGAAAGAAAGAGAGAGCACCGTGCGTGATTTCAATTTTCTTATGAGGAAGTAGAGAGAGAAACGTGGGATGAGGCGGTAGAGAGAGAAATGTGAGAATGAGGAAGAGAGAGAAACGTGAGAGTGAGGAAGAGAGAGAGGCGTGGCTTTAGGGTTATTTCACTATTTGGTCGAGTAGAGGAACCGAGTGTGGGCTTTTATATCGCTTATTTACCGTCCGTCTTTTGGACGGTATTTTATCCTTACGGACGCTAATTAGCGTTCGGTTGAATGAACGGACGCTAAATTTAAAAAAACGGACGCTAATTAGTGTCTGTCGTATATCGGACGCTAATTTTGAATTTACTGTCCGCTTATATTGTCGGACGCTAAATTCAGACGCGAAAAAGGCGGATTCTTGTTGTGCTGGTACATTATTATAACAACGGCCACAATCAATTAGCCCCTAACTCCTGGCAAAATATTTTGACTTTTTTGGCCGTTTGTGAGTTAAAGGGCGTCTCTCCTTCTTTGTCGCCCTTCACCCATATAGATTATGTATCTAAATCCCTAAAACGGTAGAAAGAGCCTGGTTCAATGTCTGTAACCATCATGGCTTTCTTGCGTCTTGGGACAAGACCTCCAAGATGCACGCTTGGAAGGCTGCATTTCTGTTCGTCCAAGCGCCTAACGAGACAATGGCTAGGATATATCCCACTTTGGCCGAGCTCCTACCAACACTGGACGAACAACATCCTTTTTAGAGCTGGAGAGCAGTTCCGACAAAGAACTGGTAAAATACTTCAGAATATCAGAGTATTCTACCCCAAATAATTCTTCCTTTAAGGGACCGTCCAACTGGATACAATTTAAGGAAATGCTTTACAATGATAACTTCCTTGTCGGCGCTGGCTTGCGGTCGGCCGAATATAGAGGTATTCCCTTTATTTCTCAAGTAAAATTCTTCGTCCGAGTATTTTGTATTACTAATCATATGTTTTCTTTTTCAGCTCTAGCCAAAGCTGCGCTAAAGAAGCCTTGGATGGGAGACATCAGCATGTCTAAGTTCACCAATTCTCTTTGAAAAGAGTAATCAAAACCGGCTCTGAAAAGAGGACGGATACCCTAGTTACTTTTTTTATTGAATCGGCCATTATGAGCTGATTTTGTGCGGCCTGGACCTTCGTCCAGGGTGTATGATAAAATGGTCGTCCTAACCTCTGGAGCCTGTCCATTTTTAGGACAAGGCTCTATTCAAAAGGGGAAGGCGGCCAGCAGTCTTCTGGCCTGCTTTCTTCTGCAACTAGTTTTCGTCTGGGGACTGAATCTTCATTCAGTTTCTGGACGAGGATGTTTCCAAGAGGGAGAGCGGCCAACTGTCTTTTGGCCGACTTCCTTCCTCGGGCAACCTTCGTCCAGGGACTGAAATTACTTTTCAGTTTCAGGACAACGCTCTTTCTCGGATGGAAAGCGGCCAACTGTCTTTTGGCCGACTTCTTTCCTCGGGCAACGTTCGTCTGGGGACTGAAATTATTTTTTAGGGTTTGGATGACTCTCTTTCTCGGATGAGGAATGACCAACTATCTTTCGGCCGACTTCCTCCTTTGGCAACTTTCATTTGGGGACTGATTATTTTTCTAACATGTGTTTTCTATTTTGTTTTAGAAAAATCCCCCAACGTCAAAGGCATTGGTAGAGAAGGCGGATACCAACAAATCGACCACCACGAGGGACGCTTCTCCTCCCAAGAAATCCAAAGGCTTTACGGCCAAGAAGAAGGCTGAGCGCCCGTCTCTTCCGAAGGTGAAGAAGTCTTTAACACAGAAAGATACGACAACCATCGTTCCCTTTGTCGGGGATGATAGCCTGACGCCTTCTACCGCTGTCAAATAACCGGACGCGGTGGTACTTCTTGAAATCCCGGATAAGGCCAAAGGTCAATCCATACACCCGGACGCGACTAAGGAGGGCTCGGCCTTTTCTGGCCATGTTGCGAGGGTGGTATCCCAGATGACCCCGACTTATAGGTCTACTTCCTTGTCATCTGGTGAGTCCTACTACTCCAACGTGGTTAAGACGCTGCATGTTGGCGGGTGTCCAATGAGTCCGTCCAACAGACTAGCAGTAGTCATTCACGTCAGAAACACTAACGATTCTCGTTTTTCAGATAAGGGAAAGGGACCAGCTGAACCTGAAGTTGTTCCTGAAGCTTCCCTGGTTCTCTCGGACGATGAATCCTCGGCTGCTTTTACAAGAATGACTTCGACCGACCGTGATAAGCTCAAACAGGAGCTCTTGAAGTGCTTTCCCGAGCCTTACATCAAAGGCTTGAGAGGTGCTTTTTTTGGCATGTGGGCTACATGTCTGAAATTGCTGCTGAGGTATAGTGATCCTTTCTCTACCGTTCCTCTTTTTTACTTGTACAATAATATGTTTTTACATGATCTTTTGGCTTACATGCCTTTTCTCCTTCTTTTCAGCTCTTTGCTCGTAGTACCATAACAGAAGAATGGGCTAGATTGCTCAGAAAGAAAAACAATGATCTCGTGCGTCAAGCTACAACGGTCAGGGACAAAGCCATGCATGATATCCAAATGGCGAAAAACCTGCATCGTTAGTCTAGGGAAGCATGGGAGAAGCGCTAGGCTGAGATGGAGGCGGCCAAAAAAAACTACCTCCACATCAACAGTCTCTTTGATGAGAAGGACTAGTTGGAGTTGGCCTTGAAGGCTGAGAGAAATACTGCCCTCCTGGTCGATGTCCAACTTAGAAGGGAGAATTGCCTTCTAAGGGCACAGAACCACCGACTAAAGGAGATAGTGGTTCAAGCCTTCGAAGATGCCAATGAAGCTCTAAGTAAGGTTGTGGGCACCTCGAAAACCTAGGCCGTGAAGGCATTCGAAATGCTGGCCGAGGCGGATGACTTTCCTCGCTATGAACATCGTCTAGACTTCCAAGAGAGCCTTCACAGAGCCATGGTGGCCAGCGACGAAGTGTTTCAGGAATCGTCTGATGACGAAAAGGAGGAAGAGCCGACCGAGGAAAAGACTCCAAAAATTGATGCTACCATCCCCCCCCAGCTGAGTAGAGCTCATAGCTTAAGCCCCCTTGTTGTTGTAACTTGGCCGAGGCCATTTTGTTTTTCTATTTTTTAGGTTGTAATCCTTTTGAAAAAATCAATATATATTAAAGCTTTCTTGTCCAGTCTTGTCTTTGTTAGCTAAGTACCATAATGACTCATCTAATTCTGAAGATCAATGAATTCTGAATAAACGTAACTCGTCCAATACTATTACATCTGATGGACAAATTGGATCTGCAATTTACTCTAACACTTCAATTTTCAAAAGTTGAAGTTACTTATCCATGACTATAGAAGTGTTTTAATTTAACAATACCTCTGATGGTTATTCAGCGTATTATTTATTAGACAAGTCTTGTTTTCAAAATTTTTAACAATTGTTGGTATTGTTCGTCTGACTTTATAGACGTCTTTTGTCTCTAGTCGGTCCTGCAGGAAAAATTCTTTCGTTATGGAATGATCGTCAAGTGGTTTTAAACTTAATGCTTTTTATGATAGATATCAAGCTGTCATGTGCAATTCATCCATGACCATAGACTGACCATTACCTTAGGCAAGGCTATTCAGATGGCAATTCATCTACGGCTACTGCTTTTTCTTATTCCTGGACGAATTCAACTTTAGTTGAAACCTTGAATCTTTATATCTTTGCTCTCCCCCCTTCTTGGACGAAGTAGATGTTATTAAAAATCCCCTTTGTTCCAAGAAGGAAAACAACCATGAATATCAATGATTTCTGAAGGGCAAAAGCATTCAGGGGACCGGTGGCCCAATCAGCTTTCTTTATTGTATATTTGTAATAAGTTGTTCCTTTACTACAGTAGTTATTACCTGGATGGCGTTATGGTTGTAATAAGATCCCTTTACTAAGGTTTCTTATTTATGGCCGTCTTCCTTTAGGAGATTGATGTTACTTCTTGTAGAGTTTATCAATTGAATATCATTCGTCATGTGACAAACCTTATAGATCTGTAACATGTTTGGTCGGTCTCCTTGTAGAAGCAATGGGTGTCAAGGAAATTTTCCTTGTTTTGCTAATATTGTGGACGTTTATGTTTTTATTTACTTTGTTACTTAGTTAGAATTACTTATTTAGACCATTGATCTGGCCGGTGGTAAGATGCCCTTAAGTAAATAGCGTTAAGTAACAAGTAAAGAAACAGAAAGTAGAATTGTATTATATGAATTTTGGTTGGCTAATCACCAAGGTATATGTATAGATATCTACCTTTTCATTGTTGTGCTGCAACACTTTTGTTAGAATCTAATAAGATTTCCTTAATAGCTCAGACGTGATACTTTTTCAAGGTATCTGAGTTCCATGTTTGTGGAATAGGACGACCATCCATGCCCTGAAGACGAAAGGTACCACTTCGAACTTTTTGGATGATTTGATAGGGTCCTTCCCAATTTGGTGTTAGTTTGCCCAACTCTTTGGCTCTGCCAACAACCTCCATTTTCCTTAGGACTAGGTCCCTTACTTTGACTGGTCGTCTGGAGACCCTTTTCTTAAAGTCTCGAGTCATCCGAAGCTTATACAACTGCATTCTTAGCAATGCATTGCCCTTGATCTCTGGTACCTTATCCAAGGTTGGTGCAGGGCAACCCAATTGGCCACTTCTGAGTATAACATAATCTTAGAGTAGGTTCCTCTATCTCGATGGGCAAGACGTCTTCGGATGCATAGACAAGCATGAACGGAGTTTCCCTAGTTGAATATTTGGTCATTGTTCTGATGGACCATAATAACAACTGCAATTCATCCACCCATAGGCCTGTAGCATTGTCTAGTTTCTTTTTAATGCCGTTTTACAAGATTTCGTTGAACGCTTCTACTTGCCCATTTGCCTGCGGGTGAGCTACAACCGCAAAGTGAGCCTTGATTTCTCGTTCAGCCAACCAGTCTTTGAGTTTAGGAGTCTAGAATTATGGTCCATTGTCAAAGATGATGGACTGAGTCATGCCGAATCTGGCTATGATGTTTTTCCAAATGAAACCTTTGACATCATTAGTAGTGATTCCCCGAATTGCTTCAGCTTCAGCCCACTTAGTGAAGTAATCCACAGCTACAATCATAAACTTTTTCTAACCGGCCTCCATGGGAAATGGTTCTAGAATTACCATGCCCCATTTAGCAAGGGGAAGCGGAAATAGGACTGGAGTCTAATAGTTAGACGGCTTCTGCACATGTTACCGTGCTTTTGACAACTATCACATTTTTGACATAGATAAGGGCATCTTCTTTTAAGGTGGGCCAGTAATACCCTGTCCTTAAAGCTTTTTCCCCCAATTCTCTTCCTCATATGTGAGAAGCACATGCTCCCTCATGAAGCTCCTTCGATACCTCTAATCCATCTTTCCTAGTAATACACTTGAGAAGAGGGCGGTTAAATGCTTTTCTGTACAAAGTCTCATCCCGTAACTCGAATCACTTATCCCTTGCTTCAACATACTTAGCTTCTACGGGATCCGAAGGTAGACGGTCTGTTCTCTTGAACTCTTTAATAGGTTCCATCCAAACTTGTCCTCGGCCGAGGAATATGATTTGCTCTTGATCAATGCTTTTCTTTGATTTTACTTCCCATAATACTGTTCTTGGTGCATCGCCCTCGGCCGAGCTAGCTAACTTTGAGAGCGCATCAACTTGGTGATTTTCTGATCTCGGAACTTGGTCAAGAACAAACCTTTTCAAGGGTTCGACCTCTTCTTTGATTAGGCGCATATATTTGCTCATTGATGCCTCTTTACATTCAAAACTCCATATCCTGACTCACGACTAGTAGAGAGTCTGACTTGGCCTCAATCTTCAATGCTCCGGCTGCCTTGCACGTTAATACCAGCTAAAATTGCTTCATACTCCGCTTCATTATTTGACGCTTGAAATTCAAATGTGAGTGCATATTCAAACTTATCTCCTCCTGGAGATTGGCAAATTATTCCTGCCCCATATCCATTAACGATAGAAGAGCCATCTACCATGAGTGTCTAATGCCTCCTTCCTTCACTCGGATATTTTACCAGGCTCTATAACTGGCCAAGAAACCTCAAATATAAATTTAGCAGAGCTTTCCCTTTGATCGCCTTTTTGGGCTCAAACATCAGGTCAAACATGTTCAATTCTACCGCCCATTTGAGCATTCGCCCTGAGGCGTCCATCTTTAGCATAACTTGTTTGAGATGTTGGTCAGTATAGACTAGCATAATGTGGGCCAAAAAGTAGGGCCTCAACTTTCTACTGGCCATAAGGAGCGCCAAGCCGAACTTCTCTACCATCGAATATCAACATTCCGCATCCTTAAGCACATGACTCACAAAGTAAACGAAAACTTGCACTGATTCTCTTTCAGCCAATAGCACAACACTCACAGCTTATGGCGAGACGACCAAGTATAGAAACAATTTTCCCCCCTCGGCTGGACTGACCAATCGAGGTAGTTGATGGAGGTGATCCTTTACCTGCTGAAGCACTTACTCAGCTTCCTGTGTCCATTCCAATTTTGCTTTCTTCTTAATGGTCGAAAAGAAGTGATGACATCTATCTCCTGATTTAGACAAGAACCGTCCTAGGGCTGCTAAGCACCCTATTAGACGTTAAACTTCCTTGATCTTGGACGGTGACATCATGCATAAAATTGCCTGAATTTTCTCGGGATTGGCCTCTATACTTCTTTGGTCGACGAAAAATCCTAAGAATTTTCCAGCTACTACCTGGAAGACACATTTCTGAGGATTCAACTTCAATTTATATTTTTAAAGAGTCTCAAAAATCTCTCTGAGATCGCCAAGGTGACCTTGCTCCTCCGGCTTTTGACAATCATGTCATTAATGTAGGCCTCTATATTACGCGCCAACTGTGGCTGAAATATAGTGTTGATTAGCCGCTGGATGGTGGCCGGTGCATTACGGAGGCCGAACGACATTCTCAGCCAATCGTAAAGCCCTTTTTCCGTGATGAATGATGTTTTTTCTTGATCTTATGGCCAAATGGAATTTGGTGGAACCCCGAGTATGCATCCATGAAACTCAGCAAGGCGTGGTAAGCATGGAATCTACTAACTGATCTATTTTAGGCAAGGGGAACCTGTCCTTAAGACATGCTTTGTTAAGATCGGTGTAGTCCAACAAAGCATGTCTATGTCAACATTTGTTATCCAATCTGGGCAATGTTTCTCTCGAATGAAATTTGACTCCAATAATTTCTGCACTTCTTGGTCGACGGCCTGATTCCTGGCCGGACCAAGGTGCCTTTTCTTCTGACGAATCGGTTTTAAACTTGGATCCATATTCAGTGTATGAATAGCCACTTCGGGATCAATTCTCTTCTTCAACATTGTATGCAGGACATCTTCGAACTCCTTCAGTAGTCCTACTAGCTCGTCCTTCAGTCTTGAAGCAAAAACATATTAAACCTTCAGCGTCCTTTCGGGATGTTTATCGTCCAAACAGATTTCCGCAGGCGCTTCTACAGGCTCTGGACGTTCAAGTACATCGCCCATGATAGCCATCACTTCTTGAGACGAAGGTGCTTCCTTTTTTATAGGCATGTATTTCCTTTTTTTGCTCGATAAGAGGCTGGACGGTTTGCTTGCCTGAGCAACCTGCGTCTAAGGCCTATCAACCACCAACCTCGAAGCGTCCACTTGGCCTTTTACATACTCGGCCGCCTTGCCTTAAGCGGTTACCTTTGTCTGATCTGACTTCTCTCCTTTCCATGATGAGGGTCTTAAAGTTATGAGATAACATTCTTTGGCCGCCTGTTGATCTACATATAAAGATCCAATTTTGCCCCTATCACATTCAAACTTTATCAGCATGAGATGGGTGACAATTAAAACCTTGATATGGTTTAGTGTTGGTCGTCCTAGAATGACGTTGTAGGCAGTCAAATCTCTGGCGACCAAGAACTTAACAAACAATGTTCTAGACGCCTCTTTTTCTCCAACCCGAACTGGCAATGTAACTGTTCCCATTGGGTGGATGATTCCTCTACAAACCCGATAATTGGGTGATGGACTAGGACTAAGTTACCTTCGTCGAATTTCAGCCTTGACAAACAATCGATGCTTATGATGTCCGTTGAACTTCCGGTGTCAATCATAATTCTTCTTATCTCAAATTTAATTGCTATCTTCATCTCCACCACCAAGGGATCATCATGAGAAGTTCTCAATTTCCACCGATCTAACTCGCTGACTACCACTTTACGGAATAGGTTAGTCTTTGTTTGATTGGTTAGCAAGACCTGGCCGAGTTCCCTAAGATAGTTCTCATAACCGTTATTAGTCGGTCCCCCAGCAACAAATCCTCCTGATATAACAAGAACCACATCCTCATTGGTATTTTCACTTTCTTTCTTTTTGTTTTGACAATCGTCTTTCATTTGGAATTTTCTCCCCCCTGAGGCAAATAAGAATTCATCTTTCCTTTCCGAGCTAATTCCCCAAAGCTCTCTTGAGATGCTTACATTCGTTCGTTTCATGGCCACAATCCTTGTGAAGTGACAATACTTGCTCTTGTCCCTATTTCTATAGGGAGTTTTCATCACGGCCAGGGCCTTCAGTTCATGCTGATCTTAAATCTCCATAAGAATGGAGTATTGATCCTTGTTGAACGTTATGGGCTCTGTTGGAGTTTTAGACACTCTTCTTTTGCTTCGTCCAGATGAAGTGGTCGTAGAATTCAGAGCCCAAGTTTCGGCCTTCTTAGGATTGTTTTTCTTCGGATGAACTGTTTCCTCAACCTTTTTTTTGCTTTCGGATGCTTTGCTTCGGCACAGACTTCAGTAGCATGAATGAATGCTTCAGCCTCTCTGAGGGCCTCACCTAAAGTAGTGATCTTCTTTTTTATCAGATCGAATTTAAAGCTTCCTGGCCTCAAGCCTATGATGAAGGCGTCAAAGGCCACACCGGCATTGAGATCTTGAATCTGCAATGCCTCCATATTGAATCTCTTAACAAAACTACTCAAAGCTTCCTTCGTTCCTTGGATGATCTTACCCAAGTGCATGCTTGTTTTTTGTTCTTGTCGATTTGCCACAAGTGACTAGTGAAAAGATAGCTAAGTTCTGTGAAATTATTCACTGAGTTAGGGGGAGATTATTAAATCATTTTTGAGCCAGGTGCACACCTTTTAGAGTGACTGGGAAATTCTTACACCACGTGGCATCATTTACTGCCTGAATATACATTTGATGCTTGTATGCAGACAAGTGATCGTCCGGATCGGGGTGGTTCCATCAAAGGGATATATTGTAGGAAGCCTAACCTTTGGAAAAGGGGGTGCATCCATAATTCTGGCCGAAAATGGAGTCGGCCAGTTAATCCGGAGAGCTCTCCGCAGTTCCTCAATGGGTATGTGCTCCCTACGATATTCCTTTAGTATTGGATTAGCGGAGGTGTTTGCGAGCCCCGGTCGCCTATAAACCATTAGTTGTAACACTGTCTTCTCCTGTCTTGGCTGAACAACAAAGGGTCCCAGACTTCTTCCCTTAGTCTTGGACGGTAGCCTCAACGGAGTATTCTTAGATAGAGGGGTGGATCCTGTGGCCCAACTACTGCAAAGCTGCAGCCTTCTTTGCCTCCAGATACTCTCGAAGATCTGTTTCCATCCTATGCCCACGTGGATGAATGTTATCTTGAGTTCGGACCACCAACTTCCAGTCCATCTTCCTTCGCTGCTCACTAACTTCTGGCTATTTTCCTTTGGTGAGCCTCTTAGATAGCTCCTGACGAGCATGCCAACTTGGACGACCCTCCTGAGAATGCCCTCTTAGAGGGTTGACAACAGCTGGATACGGGTTTACTTGAAAAAATAACATATTACACTACTACAAAAGCCATACATTCGAGATGCTTTATCCTCGACGCGTGGATATAGGCGTTGGGGGGTTTGCAAATTCCCGCCTATCCTCTATGCTTAAAAGCGTCGTCAAGATGCTTCATTGCTTTTAGGCGTCGTTCAGGACACGTGCAGTTCACGTGTTATGTTAAATAGTGCTTCACCTTCTAGGAACGCTATACAAGAAGTCAAGAACGAAACCGCCTAACTTCCCACTTCAGTACTCCACGCACACACGAACCCTAATTCTTCACAATTCAATCTCAGTCTCAAATCTAGCCTAATTCACTCTCCAGTTCGTGCGCCGCAGGTATGTCTCCGATTCTTACCGTTTTTTTTTTTTTTTCATTTCTTCGATTTCTTCATTAAATTGTTCATCTTCAACCTCCTATCAGTCTTAAAGCAATTGCGAAGATTTTCGCGAAATTGAAATATTTGACAACGAATTTCTGGAAATTTCAATTCAAGTCGTCAGCAGGTTTGTCTCGAATGATTGCCTTTTTTCTGCAATTCTGTAACATTCTCATCCGATTTTCTAATTTCCATAAAAATTCTGCAATTTGACATCGAATTTTCTTGAAATTTCCATGCAGTATTTAACATAGTCGAGCGAGTGATTTCTTGTTTCCATATATAAGTATCTAATTTAATCTGTTTTTACACTAATGCTTTTGGTAGCTTTCTTTTACTCAGTAACTACTATAATGAGATCATCTCTCATATCTTTTCTCTGGCAGATGTTGATGAGTGTGCTGGGCCAAACAACCCTTGCTCTCATACATGTACCAACTCCCCTGGTGGTTACAAGTGCTCTTGCCCAAAAGGACATCATGGCAACAGTCTGAAAAATGGCACCCATTGTTCTAGTGATCATTCAGAGTTCGTAACAAGGTTCAGTTTAGGTAATTACCACCTGAAAATTCTCTTATTTCTATAGATAGTAGTTATATTTAGATGTAGTAAAGTGCTTGGTAATAGAGTAATTGTAGCTAGAAGGTAAACTTGTTAAATGTGAGTTTTTCTTTCTTTAACTAAGCTCAACTCTTATTTCGTTTCTAACCAACTAGTAACAAAACTTTAGCTAATGCCCACTATAGACAATAAGTATTCACTAAAGTTTTTTATATTCTATGAGTTATATTTAGAATGGTATGTCCAAGTTAAACTAAGGACAAAATGGAAATTATGTGTAATAAGTGTTAAGAGTTTACGAAGCAATATTTTAGGAAATAGAATCAGTTAACTAGATAGTAGAAATATAAAGTATTTGCTGCATAAGGATGGGATTAGGCCTGCTAAAAGTGTCACTATTTCTTTTGGAAGATTAATGTGGTGAGCAGCTGTTATAGATCCTAATCTGCCAAAGAGCTGTGTATTCTGCATCCTTCTTCAACAAACCCGGATAATCTCAACAGCATCACAGTAAAAATGTACAATAATGAATTAGTGTTTATCAAGCCTAAAATCAGTGTTCATAACCCAGATATATGTATGAATCACTTGCTTAAAAACCCAACAACTTAATTTAGCTATATACAATTATATATTTATTAATGTGCTATAGATGCATCTAGAAAAATTTGCATCTGCTGTTTTCTTTTGAATAATCAGCAGTTGGTTTTGACTTGGCTGTCTATTTTTTGTACTTAAATAAGCATAAAGTAATTTCCTGGATGATCTCAAAATCTTAGCAATTTTTATGTTCATATGGCATCTATGCTTATTCTAATATACCCTTGTACAACGATGAACAGCTTAAATTTAGACATACATTCTATTTTTGCTGCCCTATACAAAAACCACCCAGAACAATGATGCAAACACAACCCACCTCGGGTTTGAATTATCAAGTACACTGTTCTGGTGAAGTTTTCACATCATTTAATCGAGACACCTACTTTACCTGTCCCTTATAAAGTGCCTTCTAATTATTTAACCTAACATCACAGAGATGCTGGCAGAAACTTTATGTCGTGGTTCATTGAGTTCAATGAACATAACATTATATGTATGCGAAGCTAGATATGAGCTGTTATTCTCGCGGTCAGTTTCTGTTGCAATTCTCTTTTTTTATTCAGTTAATTTCCGTCCATTATGCATATCAGTTTTCAGTATTGTTGATGAGATTGTTTCGACGAATTTCAAAGAATGGTATTGATGATTATTTTCTAGCTAGTCATTGCATTATGATTTACAATAGGGCCAGTTTTTGGAAACTGTTGATTCTGCAATTTGAATCTTTTTTGAAAAGTTTATATTTGTGCCGAGGTTTATTATCTTGTATTGCATTTTATTTCAATAGAACTACTCGGACAGGTTGCTTTAAGTCTCAAATCTAGAATGAGGGCAAAAAAGTGCCTGGTACAGGTGTTTGATGTTTCTGAGAAGTTTTTGCAGCTATTAGTCTTTAAAATAGATTTAGGCTCTCAAGTGCTTATGACCACAGGTCAGGACCAGCTAATTTTGATCCTGATATTGATAAGACAGTGTTTATTAGAACCATTGAGCACGGATGAAAGAATATCACAACATAATCTATTGTAGTAGTCTGAAGATTTTGATCGTTAGGTCAGCCATTTACATCATTAGGGAGCTGTAATAGATTGATTGTGGGCTTGGGTGATTAATGAATGGGCAGTTAGCTTCTCATGTTATTTTAGCTCCTTTGTCTAACATATGGGGAGAATATATGAGATAACATGATATTACTTGGTTTGGTTTGAGGATGCTATGTGTTTTTTTTCTCTTCATTGCTCCTATGGTAATGTCTACTGTGCTTTTACTGATCATCATGATTAGGAGTGACTGTACAAACTATTCTTGCTAAGAGTGACTGTACAAGACACAATCAAGGTATAATTCTTGGAATGATGTGATTAGCTTATAATTTAATGCATTCTCTTCTCTGAACTCTCTTTCTAATTGTATAATTCTTGGTATGCTGTGATAGAATTATGGTTTATTGCTTTTTCTTCTCCGGAATTGTGATTTGGTATTAGGAATGTTGTAAATTTCTGTTATTGTTTGGCTTGTGTTCATTTTCCTTTCTCATATTTTATGGGTATCTTTTGATAATCATCTTTCATTTTCAGAATTCACTTGGGATGATGTAAAGGTTGATAAACACAGAGAAAATTACTTGGGTCATAGTGTCAAGGCTCCTGTTGGGAGATGGTGGAAAGGTATTTAAATTTCTTTCACGTCTCGATTTTGATGGTTATGGCATTACTCATCAGAGGCAGAAGATGTCTGGTACTCATGAAACTGGAGAAAGGAGGGGTGATTTGGCTGAATACTTTCTTTCTGTGATAGTTTAGGTGTTTCTAATTAGCTTTAATGGTTTCCTTTGGAAATATGTTGATTATAGTCTTTTCTCTTCATTGCTCCTATGGTAATGTCTACTGTGCTTTTACTGATCATCATGATTAGGAGTAATTCTAATACATGGAATGTTGATTGCTGTTTATTGAATTATTGCTATGATTATCTTTCTTAACATAATGAAATTTCGTTCGTTTTAAAAAGTTTCATGCGTGCTGGTGCATAATTGTAGCCATTTTTCTTAGCTTGCTAATCTAAACTTTTATATATATTTTACTGATTATATTTTTTTGTCTTTTTTATCTCCTTTTGAAGGTACTCGAAAATAATGAAGGTGCAACAGATCAAGAACGGATGGCTTCAAAGTAGCTAACCATCCGTCATCTATTTTGCTAGCGCGCTAGATCTTATTAGTTAGCTTATTTTCAAGGTTATTTCACTTTGGAATTTTTATTAATTAGACTTAACTACGACATACAATTTGCAATTATGTTTATAAAAAATACATATATGGCTAGGATTTTGGTGAATATGCAATATTTGTAGGGATTTTAATTATCTTAGTATATATTTATAATATATTGATCAAAGTTTTTTTTTATACCTTAGTGTGTGTATATATATATTATATTATTACTGTATTATTATATATAATTATTTGTTAATTAATTAATTATGAAAAACGTATCAAAAGAGTCCATACAAAATCTAGACGCTTTTCCTTGTCAAAAACTTATGACAAATATAAGAATAATTTTCCAGCCAAATTTCTCTCAACACTAAAAAGCGTCGTGACTAATTGTAGTCGACTAAAAGCATCTCGAATTAGGACACTTTAAAGCGTTTATAAATTAATTGATGGCACCCCCACTAACCAATGTGGCGACGCCTATATAGGTAAGGGGGACGTTGTACAGCGTTGCCAATGGCGACGCTTTTTGGAGACGCGAATTGCCGACTGATTCTGCTCGACGCTTTTTGGCAGCGTCGAGAGCAAATTTCGCGACACTTTTATGCGTCGCCAATTGGGCCAAAAAGCGTCTTCACAACACTCCTTTTCTAGTAGTGTTACTCTTGATCTGCTCCTGGACAACCTCAACCATCTTAGTCTGAAATTGGTGCAAGACGTTTTCTAGAGGGGCAGATGTCACCGGACGCTCAAGATTCTCCTGAATGACAGGCTCTCGACTACGTCTAGGAAGATTGACAATAGCCGGAGGCCTAACCCTTCCTCGCGGTGGCCTTTCGTCATCCACTGTATCCTCTTCTCGAACCTCAAAGCTTCTATTTCTAGCTACATTGGATGAGTGACAATCAATCATTGTTGCGTCTCCCCACAGATGAGGCCAACTGTTACGTAGTTCTTTACTCGTAAATATACTAATATTCCACAATAGGTTCCAAAACCTGAAGGACACCTTGTGCATTTTTTAAACTGCAAGGGCTCCAGATATATTTTTTTAAATGGAGAGTGTGCTCGTTGTATTTCATATAAAAATTTAGAGGTACCTGCTGAAAAATATGTAAACATTATATATGTTCAACTTTAATTTTTTTTCCATGTTATTGGTTTTTATGGTGCCTAACTTTAATGTTAAAAAGAAACAGGATTATTTTGTAACCGAGGAAGAACTATATAGCATAAAACTGGATTTGTTATAGAAAATTCTAATGTATCTTTTGACCATAATTCGTCTTTTGTTGAAAGGTCAGATTTAAGAGTCAGCTTTCAATTTGATCACCGTTACTTGTCGCTTGTATGCTGTCTACATTATAAGGTGCAGAATTATTGCCTTTGTAGTCTGCGAGATAAAGAAAGACATACAATCAATTTTATGTTAGTAGATTAAAGGTCGTTAGATAAAGCAACTAATAATGCAACTTTGAGCTTATCTTACAGAAAGAAGAAGCCATAACCTAACATGTTTAATTGACCGACCTCAGCCGTGGACAATTTTTTTTTTTGACATGATATAAATCAAGAACTCAATGATGGAAAAGTCGTTCATCTCTCCTCACTCCACACCCCTCCCTATGTAACAACACCCTAATCTAAGGCTGCCATCCACATTTTTAGTGATAATACTTTACTGTTTTTAAAACTTTTACGGTGACATAAATAATGTAATAATTGGATATTATTGATAAGGTATGACACATTTAATTGCTGCATTAATTTTTGCTATCGAAAAAGTATCTTGTTTCCAAATATTTAAAAGATAATATATCCTTATTTTTATTGGAGGTTTTTTCCTCATCTATTTTTTTTATTCATATAAGCCACGAACACTGTACAAAGTACAAATAAGGGGAGGGGGGATTCGAACCTGTGAGCTATCGTTCACAACACCTCAATCTTAATCACTAGGCCAAGACATCCTTGGTTAATTGCGTAGTATAGGGTTTGATCCCGAGACCTCAACTACATATACTAAAGTCTTAACCACTAGGCTAAGTTGTATTTAGTAAATTATTTCCTCGTC
Organism: Beta vulgaris subsp. vulgaris; assembly: GCF_026745355.1. Classification (NCBI taxonomy): domain Eukaryota; kingdom Viridiplantae; phylum Streptophyta; class Magnoliopsida; order Caryophyllales; family Amaranthaceae; genus Beta; species Beta vulgaris. The sequence goes on from NC_079208.1 coordinate 14,840,720, forward strand.
TATATTTGTTAGTTTTGTCGATTCTCATAGAAGTCTAATTAACATCTCCAATAATTAGATGGTGGGTGATAGTGGTTAACTAGTTTGTTATTCCTTTCGTGATGCTTATCAAGTATTCGTCAAAAGTTCGACAAAAAAAAGGTAAAAGTTGTGATCATACCGTCCAACAAAGGACGAGCTCAATATTCTATTATATAAAAGAAAATGAAACCTTTGCATATATCATTTTTATTTATAGGTTTTCATATAAGCAGTCCTTAGGATTGCATATAAGCAGTGATGGACCCAACTTGGTATATGGGGATACTAGCATTTTTTGCACGCGATGCGTGCTTGAATTTTTTTAAGACAAATGCTCGATTTTTTTCGACGTATGTAAAAGACTAAATTTGAACATTAGACTTACAAAGTAAAACTGTTTTTAGTTACAAAATTTAATTGGTTTAGTCTCTGTCACTTAAGTCTCTCACCAGTCTTTTATGAACAAAATAGAAATTGTATTGAATTTATCTATGATTTCTAATGATTTTTTGTGATTTTCTCAATTCTATGAGTGATTTGTAAAGTGTCCTGATATAAGTGATTTTTGAGTGATGTTGAAATTTGATTTCCGATGGCTTTGTTAGAACCCCCATTTTAATATTGACATTCCTTTTGTAATTTAGAAAGGAAAGGAGGGTAATATAGGCATTTAAAAGAGGACACCATTGCTCCCCCCTTCCCTTATGTAATAGAGATAGTTGTATTCCCATTTCAAAAAAAGATAAATCAACTTTTAAAATAAAAATAAAAATACTGACTACAAGTTCTGTTGTGCTTGAAGCTTAAAGAAAATCACCACAGCTAGAAAGAGAATCCAACAAAGCATCTGCTAGTCTGTTGTTTGTCGGACTCCTGTGCGAGACATTTATTATACGACACTGTCGCCTCTCTGCTGGCCCAATTTAATATAGACGTTGCAATTTTCTTAACATTATTAATATTTCACAAATATAATTTAGAAAAGATACTAAGAAATACCCAAATTCATAGCTTTTCATTCTCTATAAGTAGACATCCACTTTCCAATACTTTATTTACATTTTTAGTTTTCTCTCTACTTCCTAATTTCATTCCTTTTTTCAAATAATTTTGATTTTAAAGATGTAAAAATATTGCGAAGGAGAGAAAAAGCAAAAGAGAAGAGTATGAACCTTTTTTTGGGTTACGAAGAAGGATATTCTAATGAGTATGACTTATGTTTTATATGAGTGAAATGAAATATGAAAATTGATTCATTTTTATCAATTCAATCAGGAAGCGACTAACTAAATTCATTTACTTTTGAGTTTTGACCATATGTATGTGTTTCTTTATTGGGTTATATGACTACATATATTGGATATTCAATTGTAAAACCTATGTATTGAACTATTTTGCGAAACTTTCCCCCCTACTTTATCTTCATTATACGTCCATACCTCCAAATTTAAATTTTTGGATCCATCACAGCATATATAAGTATTAATTAAATTCCTAGGAGGTTCTACTTCTCAAAAAATAGAGGAAATAACTTACATAAGGGACCTAGGTAAGTGGAATTCCCGTAGGAATTTTCATTTCCCATGAATATCCAAATAATGTTTAGCAATTTCTAGGAAATATAATTACATGGAAAAATAAAGTTTCAAGGATCTTGCACTCCCTACATTTAACCTAATAATCACTTAGTTTAGGAAATTATGACATAATCATGCATCAATTGATGTAATAATACTTATTTATTATTTAATATTTTCATTTTGATCTTCTTATATATGCAACCATAAGGACAACATATATTAGCATTAAAATAACAAAAATAATTAGGTGATTCCACAAACGCACTAAATAATTATGTTTCTTTTTTTAAATTTATAAGTTAACATCTCATATAAATGTGTCTTTATGAATCAAGATTGACCTAGTTGGTTGAAGGCCCTAATTCTACCCTTGTGACAAGGGTTCGATTCTTGCCCTTTATAAAGTAGAATCCCCCATTCTTATTGTGCAAGAAATTTCATCTTACTTTAAAAAAATACTAGCATTTTCTGCACTCTATGTGTGCGGTTACATTTTAGGCATAATTATTGCCCGATATTAAAAGAAATGAAATATAAAATTATGAAAGTACGTATCTATGTTCACCTTCATTTGGTGAGTAAAAAGTATTTAAATACTTACAAATAGTATCACTAGTGGAAAAAAAACCTTATATGTCACATTAACAAATGCGATTTTAGTAAAACCGCATCCGAAAATCAACATAAAAAATAAGAGGAAAAGCTGGGAGGACAATCTGATGCGGTCCACTGGTGAACCGCATCAGATTACAAAATCTGATGCGGTTTTGGTGCACTGCATCAGATTTTCCTATTTTTTTAAAATCTCGCGTAGCCCATAGTCTTGGCATGCTTGGCCCATATTCTCGCGTAACCCATCTGAGACAAGTGGATCGCATAACCCTCTCCAACTCTCCCTCCCTTTCATAACGCTCTCCCTCTCTCTCCCTCTCATAACCCTCTCTCTCTCTCACAAACCCTAATTAAAACGGCGCCCTCTCTATCACAAACCCTAAAACTCCTCTTCCTCTCCTCTCCTCACTGTCTCACAAACAACCACCGTCGCTCTCCCGGTTTTCATCATCGCTCTCACTGCACCGTCGCTCTCACTATCTTCCCTCCTCCCTCTCAAACCATGCACGAGTCTTCACGAAGCCAAATCGAAGACGAAACGAGGATGAATCGAAGATGAAGATGAATCGAGGACGAAGACGAATTTCGAAAGGTTGAATCGAAGACGAAGACGAATTTCGAAAGGTTGAACGAAGACAAAGACGAATTTCGAAAGGTTTTTATTGTTTTTGTCGTTTTTCATTTCTTAGATCTGAGTTTTGTTATTATTTTTTTCTTTTCTTTAGTTTTTTTGTAATTTTCGTTCTGTAATTTACATTTTTTTTTCTTTTCATTAGTTTTTTTTTTTTAATTTGGTTTATTTTCTGTAATTTATATTTTTAGCTAAATCAAGTTCGGTTTTTTGTAATTTTCGTTCAATTTATGTAAATTATGTTTTTTAGTTAGATTTAGTTTTTTTAAATTTTCGTTCATTTTCATATGTATTGTTATTGTATATATATGAATATATATATATATGCTTGTGTATCAAAGCATCAAAATTTTGCGTTTTCAACATTTTCGTACAAAAAAACATGCTTTGTTGTTGTACACCTGCAATGCAAAGCAGGTTTTTTTTAAAATTCCTTCAGCCCAAAATCTGATGCGGTCATGGACAAAACCGCATCAGGTAGTGGGAATCTGATGCGGTCATGAACTGCATCAGATTATTTTCTTAATCTGCTGCGGGTCCATCTTATGCGGATCAAAACCGCATCTGTAAGCCCGATTTTGACCGCATCGGATGGACTTTTTTCCACTAGTGTATCTAAAAATATTTTATAGTCGGCAAGTGATGAAATTGCATATCCAAGTAATGAAGAAACTGAATTTTTTTGGAGTTTGTATTTGTGATTAATTTTGTATTATATGAGTTGTCTTTTTAATGAGAATACCATTTTTTTTTTGTAAGTTCTTGATTATGAATTTTTTTAGTTGATGGGATCTAAATTTAATTTGATTGAATCTTTTTTATTGGCAAGTTTATGTGTGTCATGGTTTTATGTTGTGAAGGGTGAATATGTAAATTCAAAGGGGGACACCATTACTCGCCTTGATTTATATAATACTAGAATTTTTTTTCACGCGATGCGTGCTTGAATTTTTTCTAAACAGAAACTCGATTTTCTTCGGCGTAAGAGTCAAATTTTGAACATTAGACATACGAAGTATAATTGTTTTTTAGTTGCGAAATTTGATTGGTTTAGTTTATGTCACTTAATTGTCTCACCATTCTTTTTGTTATTTTTTTTTTTTAAATTTTCAAAGTTAAATTCTATGAACAAAATAGAAATTTTATTGAATCTATTTATGATTTCTAAATTATAATTTTTTAGTTGATTTTTGATTTAAGTATAGTACTTCATAAATCGTAAGGAAAGTGGACACTTTGATTTCAAGTCAATTTTTTCATAGGTTGTAGTTTGTAAGTGAATTTTTAAGTTTTTATAAAGTTTCCTCATTTTAGTGATTTGCATAACGTGAATTATGCAATTTTATGATTTTAGTTGACTTGTGAGTGATTGTTATAATTATATTTTTGGTATTTTTGTTTGAAGCCCCCTTTGATTTGTAAGTGAATTTGTAATTTAGAATGGGAAGGGGGTAACATAGTCTCTTCATTCGGGGACACCATAGCTCCCCTTCCCTTATATAATAGAGATATGTTGTACTTTAATTCTTGAATGATATTTTACATAAACATTTTTACCTTGATAATTAATCTCTATTATATAATGAAAAAAGATAGGTCCAAATATATGTAATCGTTTCATTATATATAGGAAACACTATAAAAAAGTAAATAATTTTTTTCCTTGTCTAACTTCTAGATTCGATTCACTACAAATACAACTCTATTTTTTTTTATCATGAGCCATCATTAATTGTAAATTGTTCTTGAGAATAGTGATTTGTAAGTAAATTTTTGTAAATGTTTCTTTATGTATTGACATTCTAGGTTATTAGTTTTAGTTAGTATGTTAATTTTAAGTTTTAATAAAGTTTCCTGATTATTTGAGTGATTTGCGTGATTTTTAAAACGTGATTTTCATTCTCAATTGTATGAGTGATCTGTAAAGTTTCTTCTTTTAGTGATTTACATAACGTAAATTATGCAATTTTATGATTTTAGTTGACTTGTGAGTGATTTTTATAATTATATTTTTGGTATTTTTGTTTGAAGCCCCCTTTGATTTGTAAGCGAATTTGTAATTTAGAATGGGAAGGGGGTAACATAGTCTCTTCATTCGGGGACATCATAGCTCCCCCTTCCCTTATATAATAGAGATATGTTGTACTTTAATTCTTGAATGATATTTTATATTAATATGTTTACCTTGATAATTAATCTCTATTATATAATAAAAAAAGATAGGTCCAAATATATGTAAACGTTTCATTATATATAGGAAACACTATAAAAAAAGTAAATAATTTTTTTCCTTGTCTAACTTCTAAATTTCGATTTCACTACAAATACAACTCTAGTTTTTTTTTATCATGACCCACCATTAATTGTAAATTGTTCTTGAGAATAGTGATTTATAAGTAAATTTTTGTAAATGTTTTTGTATGCATTGACATTCTAGGTTATCAGTTTTAGTTAGTATGTTAATTTTAAGTTTTAATAAAGTTTCCTGATTATTTGAGTGATTTGCGTGATTCTTAAAACGTGATTTTCATTCTCAATTGTATGAGTGATCTGTAAAGTTTCTTCTTTTAATTGATTTGTGAGTGAGTGTTGTAAATTAATTTTCGGCAGTTTTCTTTGAGTGTCGATTTTGATTTTGACATTCTTTTGTAATTTAGAAAGGAAAGAGGGGCAAAATAGGCATGTCGAAAGAGGATACCATTATATATATATAGACTAGAATTTTTTGCACGCGATGCATGCTTGAATTTTTTTCGAACAAAAACTCAATTTTCTCCGGCATAAAAGTTAAAATTTGAACATTAGACATACGAAGTATAATTGTTTTTAGTTGCAAATTTTGATTGGCTTAGTTTCTGTCACTTAAGTCTCTCAACATTCCTTTTTTTTTTTTTAACTTTTCAAAGTTAAATTCTATGAATAAAATAGAAAATTTTTTGAATTTATTTATGATTTCTAATATTATAATTTTTTAGTTGATTTTTGAATTAAGTACAGTACTTCATAAATTGTAAAGAAAGTAGACACTTTGATTTTAAGTCAATTTTTTCATAGGTTGTAGTTTGTAAGTGAATTTTGAAGTTTTTGTAAAGTTTCCTCATTTTAGTGATTTGCATAACGTAAATTATGCAATTTTATGATTTTAGTTGACTTGTGAGTGATTGTTATAATTATATTTTTGATATTTTTGTTTGAAGCCTCCTTTGATTTGTAAGTCAATTTGTAATTTAGAATGGGAAGGGGGTAAGATAGTCTCTTCATTCGGGTACACCATAGCTCCCCCCTTTCCTTATTATATAATAGAGATATATTGTACTTTAATTCTTGAATGATATTTTATATAAACCTTTTTACCTTGATAATTTATCGCTATTATATAATAGAAAAAAATACGTCCAAATATATGTAAAAGTTTCATTATATATAGGAAACACTATAAAAAAAAAGTAAATAATTTTTTTCTGACTAATTTCTAAATTCTGATTTCACTACAAATACACCTCTACGTTTTATCATGACCCACCATTAATTGTGAATGGTTCTTGAGAATAGTGATTTGTAAGTAAATTTTTGTAAATGTTTATATGTATTGACGTTCTAGGTTATTAGTTTTAGTTTGTATATTTATTTTAAGTTTTAATAAAGTTTCCTGATTTTTTTTTTGAGGGGAATAAAGTTTCCTGATTATTTGTGTGATTTGCGTGATTTTTATAACGTGATTTTCTCAATTGTATGGGTGATTTGTAAAGTTTCTTCTTTTAAGTGATTTGTGAGTGTTGTAAATTTATTTTCGGTATTTTGATTATGACATTCCTTTTGTGATTTAGAAAGAGAAGGGGGGCAAAATAGGCATTTCAAAAGAGGACACCATTGCTCCCCCCTTCCCTTATATAATAGAGATAAGAAGAAGTGGTACGGACCCGCTCGGATCTTAATGGGCCAGAAACTTGAGAGTAAGGGGGAAGGGTAAGGGAAATATCTACCCTCAAAGTGCCTCTAGTGGGGATTGAACACCCACCTTAAGGTTGGAAGGGTGCTTTTCTTACCACTAGACCAAGTACTACTTGGTATATAATACAGATATATGTGTCTTATGATTTGGATATCAGTTATTAAGCTTGTCACGCTGACATATATTTTTGATCAATCGGCATGGATCACTAAATTAAATATCAGCTAAAGTATCAAATATGATAACTAATCGTCAAGTTGTGATTATCGGTTCTAGTGCTCCTAATCAAGCAGTACAATTCAAACGAACTCATTAATTTGAAACTCAAACCATTTCATCATGTTGAGTTGTAACATAGGTATAGCTAAAAGCAGATATTTAGATGCCTGCCATAAATTTGGTTGAAATCACTTCCTATATTCTTTTCGTCAAACTTTATAAATCATAAATTTAATCTCATGCAAAATGAATTTATGTAATCACATTATGTTTTGTATCATGCATGTACCTATGTGGCTATGTATAACTTGATGTTAGTAGCGGATCGAAAGTAATATATTAGTGGCCTAGTGGGTGCAAAATATGTCCTGATTTTTTGAGTGGGTGCAAATGATAATATATTTATAAGAAAAAAAAAATACAAATTTCAACATTGTAGAAAATTTATGTGCGTTCAAACTTCAAACAACCCTAACGGCGTTAAATAGACACTTCCGGTCATATTATTCTTGTTTTTTTTCTTGTCAATTATATTTAATATTTTTTGTATCTTACATAACTTTTAGCTTTTAAAGAGTAAAGTTTTAGTGTACGTCATAGGCTTAAGCTATTTAATATAATTTTTTTATTACTTTTATATTATTTATTAAATTTTTTAAGATAAGATGAAGTGAGTTCACTTAAGGAGAGAATATGAAAAATTTCTTAAATGAGTCCGATGAAGTTTAAGTCCTAAACTTCAAAAATATAAGATGGGAACCGATACAACTACTACACCACCTTAACCTCATTATTTATTAATATATGTCCTTAATTTGTTTCATAGAAAAATTAGCGTTTCTTAGTAAATGTGTTGGAATTTTTCTAAATATTTTGTTCGAAAAAGAATCAGTATTTGTGGCTATCTCAATATAATGATGGGGCATTGCTATTTGTCATCCAGTATTGACTGTAGTTCACCTTGGATTAATTATGGTTTTGCTTCATGTTTTTCTCCTCAGTCCTCATTCTCTTACTCCTCACTACTCTCTTTTATTCCAGCCATCTATGTTTCTCTCTTAAAGATCCAATATTTACATGTAATCCTTTTTTTTGTGAGCATTTATACTATTTCGATTTTTTAAATAGTAAAAAGAATAAAAATACGACCTTTAGTCTTAAAAAATTACTCAATCTGTTACATAAAATTTTTCTAACTTTCACTTTGCACATTTGTCAATGCACAATTTATACATATTATTAATATCTCTAATATAAAAGATAAAATCAATGTCCTGCGTTTATTTTAAAAGAAACAAGGGAATTAGCTTGGGGATTTAGGAAAAAGGAGAAATAGAAAGATGTAAATTGAGCGACCCATGTGATGAGGGGATAGAAATAGAGAAGTAAATACCAAACAAAATAATATTCCATTTATTTTAAAATGACCTTAAATGATGGGTGTTTTATTTATTTTAGATCGGTGGAAGGACTTATATATATACTAGCCGTATATGCACGCGGTGTGTGCGTCGACAATCTTATGTACGAATAGGCATATATATTTTTAATCTAAAGTTATTTTGGTAGTGATTTAAATTGTTGAGGTTTCTTTTGTAGATGTTATTATCTTTTTGAACTAAAGGTGACCGATTTTTAACTGTTAGAAAATTTTGGTCGAGATTTATTAATTCTTTGTCAGCGACTTTAGTATAGTTCTTTAACGATTGTAAATGTTAATAAATCATATTGTTTGAACTTTGTAAATACGAAGTATTATGTTGTCGGGATATATCACAAACTTTTTTCTAATTGAAGATTCTAATTAATTTCGTGAATTGATTGTGTCAATCTAGTCAAGTTATTAAGGGTGATTGCATATTACATTTTTGACTTATTTCATATGGAAAATTGCATTAATTCTCATATTTAAATTTATTATAAAAAGAATTATTCAAATTTATTAGATGGTATATTAGTCATTCCAAACGGGGACGCCGCACCTCCTCGCTTGGCTTATATAATAGAGATATATAAATGAAGATTCTCTAGATAATGTCAATATTCTCTTGTGCAATTGCCAGTTCTATGAATTTCATGTTTTTCTTAACATAAATTAGAGTTCTCACTTATACTTGTTATGGTTTTATGATTATAGAGTTCAACTTGTATGCAAATGTGATTTTTAAGTAATAAGTTTGTTTGATTTCTGAAGTAAATATGATCTAACGACAAGTGTTTGATAATATGAAGTTTAATTAGTATTAATTTTCTAATTATGATTTGAGATATTTATAAGCTTTGGCTATGGAAGATAGTTTTATTTAAATATTTCGCTTGTACGAATAAAGGTTGTTGTCACGCACAAAAAGAGCTATTGCGGCACTGAGCATTACAAGAGCTTTTTAGTGACACTACAAAAAAACCTCTAGCTTTGCAGGTGTCGCTAGGATCTGAAGCGACACAATTTGGTTGTCTATATCAACGCCAAAATGCGCTGCAACTATGACACGAAATTTATAAACCTATTATGACACATTATAAGCGTTGTTATAGTCTCGCAATGCTTTTTAAGCGCCTCCGTTGACTTTTCAATGACCAACTTAATGTCATATTTTTAAGCTAACTTTGACGCTTTTATCAATCTTTTAAGGCACAAGCGCCGCAATTGAAATTGCAACAATTCCAAAAGTATCTCCATCATCTTTCAGAGAAAAAAGCAAAGCATAATATTACTAATTGTTCCACCGTTCTATTCTTTATTACTCATCCATAACACTAAAAGGCAATTTAAATACAATGCAAAATTTCAGAAAAATACTATTATTAATAACATATAACAATGTTATTATATTCTACAATAAAACCCAAAATAAACATAGTAAAATCTAACAAAATCTAAAATGTTTCAATTTAAAAGGTATGACGTAATTAAATAATGTTTTAACAATATTGTTCGTAAGATAAAAAAAAAGTTCCACAAAATATTAAAAAATATAAGTTCCGTCTTTTGTGTCTAATCATCTTGTATCCACCTTCAAGATTTATTCCAAACATAATCAAAATGAAAAAAAAACTCAGCAATGCCTAAATTTTTAAATGAGTTCCTATTTTGAAGTTTGAATCCATGTAATCATCAATTTCTTAACCTTTAACAAAAGCGCCAAAAGCAAATTAGATGATTGATTAGGAATGCCATTGTTATTGTTTTTGGTGTGATTATAGGAGCAATACCCTACATCAAACAATCAAAACTTTCTAAGATAATCTGTAACACCTCCAAATCACTCACTACTATTTGAGTAATTTAGAAGTATTACCGCCACATGAGACATGACTAATAGGCTTTCGACAACCAACTACTAACTAACTAAATAAATAGAGTGCAGTGGAAGAATTTAACTAGAATAATAACAACTCTTTATTATTAAAAGTAAATATTGTCTCAAACTTAAAACAAATTGAATACCCTAATTTACGTGAAAATTCCCTTCCTAATATGCTCCCATGCACATCCACATATCACCTGCAAAACTGCGTACCAAAAGGTAAACATGCCAAAGCAAAATAGGAAAAAGGAAATACGCATCAGTATAAGAATGAATACGAAATGTACTGTACAAGTAATACATTTGCTAGTTCGTAACATTATATTTTTGAAAGCTCCATCACTAACAATTCAAGAATAAACTCTTTCCAAACACTTTAACTAATAATTCAAGAATAACCTTTCATAACAAACTATTTCCAAATACTTTGGATTAAAAATAATCTTGAAAACAATTCGTCTTCTTATCTTTCGTTTTTTATCCTAAATATGCACACCCCCAAGCTAGTCATCCCATCACAGATCTATATTAAGGAGTAATAATAAATGTCAACTAGTGGACTTTGAAAAATAAACTTTTCTTGATATTAATCAAACACTAATAATAATACTATGAATTGTAAGTCATGAATAAATCCTTCTTGATGTTAATTAAGCGCTAATAACCATAATAAGAAAAATATATTGATTCGATTTTCACTATTGATCGGATCAGTCTGGGGTCAATTTAAATAAAAAAAAGTTATATTGCTGCCTAATGCAGCAATCAGTCCAAAGTCTTCTCTTTATGCACGCATTAAAAAAAATGCAAAGTACAAATAACTTACATCAACCATAACAACGAAAAATTACAACAATATGAAATTAAAAAAATATACGACAATTACAAAATTACAAAATTAATTACACTTACAACATTAACAATATAATTTACAGATAAAATTATGAAATAAACAACATAAATTACAAAATAAGTGGGAATAAAAAAATAAAAAAATTTACACACTCATGTTCGTGGAAGGGAACCAAAAAATTACGTAATTACGAAAATGGGAACTAGAAAACCAATCTTTGAAGTAAAAAATTTGAAACCTGTATCTAGATCTTCTTTAACAGCCCTATGTTCGTGGGTGGTGGTTAGTTATTGTTAAATAGCCCTAGATATGTGTTAAGTGAGGAGCAACGAGTTGGCTAATGTCAAACTGGGCTCACTGAACCGGAGAGAGGTGAAATCGGGCGGGATTCTTAAAAACAAAATCTAATTAAAGAATGAAAAAAGACTAAATGAAATAATGAAACCAAGTATGTACAAACCCTACCCATTGTACAAACAAAACCAAGGGAGAACCTGCCATTTTCAATCTATATCTCTTCTTCAACTCTCGAATCCCGCCATTTTTGGCTATGCAAAAAATTATCTTCTTCTTCCACCATTGATTTCGCGTCCTCAACCACCCTCACTGTCGTACACCATTACACAAAAAAAGAAGATAAACACCAAATTTTACACTTTCTCTCCCCTCTTTTTTCTACTTCTTCTCGAATTCTAGGGTTTACACTCATTTCTCAGTTTTCACCCTTTTCTCTCTCTATATTTCTCGATTCTCCTTCAATGGCGACTTTGTGATTTCTCCTACTTCTTCAGTTACCTCGAAAGTTTCCGGTACGGACCATAATTCACAATCCTTGTTCGCTTATCTCTTTGAACTTAAGGTTTGTTTTTTATTTTTGATTTTTTGGTTCAATTTTGTACTTTGATTTGTTGGAAATTTTGTTAATTTTTGTAATTGAAGGAATTTGTTTGGTTTAGACTGAATGTTTGAGGTAAAATTAGGGTTTTTGAATTGCGATGTTGCTTGGTTTCGAGTTGGTAGGGTTTCGTGGTGGCTGTGGAGAGAGAGGGAGTAGAGGAGAGGGGGCTCTGAAGTGATGGGAGAGGAGAGGAATGTAGGGTTGGGGGTTGTATTGGAGGAATGGAGAGCATGAGGGTTTGGAGCCTTATAATATCCGAAAAGGAATGATTTTTGGATGGGGTTTTGAAAAAACGAATCTCTTACTAAGTGACAGATAAGGTTTTTTCCACTAGCGTATATTTTTTAAAGCTCCATCACTAATAATTCAAGAATAAATTATTTCCAAACACTTTAACTAATAATTCAAGAATAAGCTTTATTAAGAACAAACTCTTTCCAAATTGGATTAAAAATAATCTTGAAAGTAATTCGTCTTCTTATCTTCTTTTTATTTTTATCCTAAATGTGCACACCCCCAAGCTAGTCATCTCATCACGGATATATATCAAGGGGTAACAATAATTGCCAACAAGTGGACTTTGAAGAATAAACCCTTCTTGATGTTAATCAAGCGCTAAAAATAATACTATGACTTGTAAGTCATGAATAAACCCTTCTTGATGTTAATCACGCGGTATTAATAATAATACAACGCGTCTTCTATACAATCGGCCACACGCGAAATTTTCGGGTTTGGCTGTGCGCGTGTAAGACACGCGCTATAGAGGCACATATTTAATTTTTAAAAAGAAATTAAATGCAATTTAAGAATGCATGTAATGCTACTGCTCTCCTTTATTAAGAACCCGCCGTCATTTTCTAGGTTAGAAACAAATCCTTAGAAAACTGAAAGTCGAAAAATGACGAACTAAACCATTAATGAAATATAGAAGAATCGCAAGAATCCATGGATATAGATGAATCAATGAATCTACTCGATCATATTAAACTCAAACACTGGAGAGGAAATCAGGAATACATTCTAGAAAACAACGAACTACAAGGTAAATCCTGATTATCTTTCAGTAACACTTTCTTTCAGTAATAAATTATACCTACTTATATTAATTAGTAACCCATAAAATATGAATGAGTAACAAGTACATATATTACCCACTAACCCCAAAAAAATATTAAGTACTAATGCGCAAAAATAATTGAGTAAATCCATAATTTCATTAATGAGTAATCCATAAAATATGAATGAGTAACGACACTACAAAAAAAAGTCCATTTAGAGACGGACAAAATCCGTCCCTAAATAGGTCAAATCCGTCGCTATATGGGCTTAGAGACGGACTTAGAGACGGATATTGTCCCTCTCTAAAACCCTTGTCGCTAATTCGAGTTAGAGACGGATTTTGAAAATCCGTCTCTAAATTCGCTGAAAATATGAAAAATATATTAACGAAATTAATAATACGATAGTTCCTAATATTATCATGGTTATATTTAATCACCTAATTACCTACCTAGTTCAAGTTGATCTCATTATCATTTTGGAATATCTCTTAAGTAAACCGGTTCAGCTCTACAAGGGAAAGCACAGTCGCAAGAATCGCTGTTCGTAGGAATCGAACTTGTGACCTCAAAGAAACGAGAAGAAGCTCTAACCAACTACACCAAATACGACTTGTATACTTCTCTACGTAATATTGGTAATATGTAGAAGAAATATTAGAGACGGATTCAAAAATCCGTCCCTAATTTAGAGACGGATTCAAAAATCCGTCCCTAATTTAGAGACGGATTCAAAAATCCGTCCCTAATTTAGAGACAGATTCAAAAATCCGTCCCTAATTTAGAGACGAATTTTAAATCTGTCCCTAATGTAGAGACGAATTTTCAAAATCCGTCCCTAAATTAAAGATGTGCAATAAAATAACGATATCTAAATGTAGAGACGGATTTTAAAAATCCGTCCCTAAATTAGAGACGGATTTGTAAAACCCGTCTCTAACTTAGAGACGGATTTTTAAAATCCGTCCCTAAATTAAAGAAGCGCAATAAATTATTCATAATTAAATTTAGAGACGGATTTTTAGAATCCGTCTCTAAGTTAGAGACGGATTTTAGAAATCCGTCTCTAATTTAGGGACGGATTTTTAAAATCCGTCTCTAATTTAGAGACGGATTTTTAAATCCGTCTCTAATTTAGGGACGGATATTTAAAATCCGTCCCTAAAGTTAGAGACGGATTTAACAATCCGTCTCTAAATTAGAGACGGATTTCTAAAATCCGTCTCTAAATAAATTTAGAGACGGATTATCAGTATTCCGTCTCTAAATTATAAACGGATATATATCCGTCGCCAAAAATCCGTTGCTATATGAGCTTTTTTTTGTAGTGCGACTACTTATATAACACCCAAAATATGAATTAGTGATGTGTTCTTATATAAATTAGTAACCCCAAAAATATGAATGAGTAACACCTACTTATATTAATCAGTAACTTCTAGGCAAAACATCATTAACACCTACTTTGTGAAGTGTGACTTGCGCGAGAGAAGAATGGCTCGGCACGAGTGGTGCGCCCGCACCAAATGAAGGTGCGCCCGCACCGTGTCAGATGCGCCCGCACCAAGATGTGGTGCTCCCGCACGTCACTAAGACAGATTTCAAGAGTGAGGCAGAACACTTTGGTGCTCCCACTCGAGGCATGTGCGCCCGCACATCAGGCTGGTGCGCCCGCACCAGATGATGGTGCTCCCGCACCTATCGAGGGATGCGAAATTTTCGAGTGTTTTTTTATCTTACGACTTAGGGCTTGTATCTTAGACTTCATATAAATATGTTTTGTCATATTTAGGGCTTTGAACCACAAAAGTTAGAGAGAGAGATTAGAGAAAACAATAGAGAAGATTAGAAGAGAGTCTTGTGAGATTCAATTGGAAATCCATTCAATTGAATCTTGCCTATTGTATTTGTAATCGTCTCGTTCATAGTGAAACGATCTTTTTCCCTGCCTTGAGGACGTAGCTATCACGTTGATAGTGAACCTCGTTAAATCTTGTGTGTTCATTTATTCGCTTTCTTGTTTTTCTTGTGTGTGTCTTGGTTGTTGTGGATTATTGTTGGTTTAATTAAACGCTTCCGCATAACAGTGGTAATCAAAGAGCTACAGGTTAACACGGGGTTAATCGCTTTTGGGACATGGCAACAACAACCTTAAAGATCGACAAGTTTACGGGAAGGAATAGTTTTGGACTATGGCAGATAAAGATGAGAGCTTTATTGAAACAATTAGGTATCTGGAAACCATTGATTAAGGGTTTCACAACGACATCAAAAGAGGGAAATCTGACTGGTCTAACTGAGGCCGAGTTGGAATCTATGGAGGAAAGAGCCCACTCCACTATCTTGCTATGCTTGGCGGACGATGTCATCACTGAGGTTGCAGATGAAATCACGGCTGCAGGTCTGTGGTTGAAACTGGAGAGTTTGTACATGACAAAGTCGCTCACAAACAAATTGCTATTAAAGCAAAGGTTGTTTGGCCTACGCATGAGAGAAGGTATGTCCCTAAAAGATCATCTCGATCGTTTGAATTCTATTTTACTGGACTTGCGTAATTTAGATGTTAAGATTGAGGATGAGGATGCTGCGTTGTTATTGTTGGTTTCATTGTCAAGTAGCTATGAACATTTTGTAGAGTCTTATGTGGTTGGAAAAGACACTGTGTCCCTAGAGGAGGTAAAGTCGGCACTTTATACTAGGGAATTGCGTCATAAAGCAACTGGTGATATGGTAGAGGATCGTGATTATTCTGTAGGTTTGGTAGCAAAGCTGAGAAAAATAAGGGAGATTCGAGTAGGAATAGGAGAAAACCTAGGTCGAAGGGCCCTAAAAGTAGTGATCTTTGCCATTATTGTAAAGAACCGGGTCATTGGAAGAGTAAATGTCCTAAGAAGGATGGTTCGGCTTCTTTTGCAAAACAAATAATAAGGTTGACTACGATTCTGAGGAGGATTTAGCTCTAATTGTCCATGAGGAGAAACGCTTAGAAGATAAGTGGGTTCTAGATAGTGGATGTTCTTCACATATGTGTTCTGACAAGGAGATGTTTTCGACCTACAGCTTATGAAAGAGTAGTGTTACTTTGGGTGACAATACGGTGTGTGAGGTGGTTGGAGTAGGCTCTGTGAGTTTTAGAATGCATGATGGGAGAGTTAAGGATCTTAGAGGCGTGAGGCATGTTCCACAACTTAAGAGAAATCTTATATCTCTTGGGATGTTAGACCGTAAGGGTTTTCGATTCCAAGGAGGGGATGGAGTTTTGCGTGTGATGAAGGGTTCTTGTGAGTTACTTCGTGGCGTGAAGTCAGGTGTGGGTAACTTGTATGATTTGCAGGGTACGGCACTGGCTAGAGATGATTCCGAGTTGAAGCTGCATTCTGGGTTGAAAAATGATGGTCTTGAGTGTGAGGTGGAGCTTATGGGGGCTTCTACACATGTTGAGGGGTCAGAGTCAACGAGAATGAGTTCAACAACCGGGTTGGAGAGTACTACTTGGGCTGAGGATGAGAGTGTCAACAGTGAGGTAGAGTTTGTGGGAACTTCTATACAACTGGTTGAAACTAAGGGTCATCAAGAAGAACAACGAAGGGTCTCTCAGCAGCAGATTCGTATGATAAGGTTCGGTTCTATCGATACTTGTGTGCCAGCTTATAGCTATGGGATCTCGAGCGACATGTCTTTGCCAGGGAATGTTGGTTTGAGAGGTGATTCTGGGAGAACACACAAGTAGCTAGATTGGAACTCCAGGAGGAGTTGCCTGCGTTCCAGTGAGAACGAGGTGGAGTGCTCCGGCGCGAGCATAGAAGAACTTCGACGGAAGTTCCCCTGCGCCAAGGGTGTTTTGTTTTGGGTACTTAGACGTAAGTGCAAATGGCTCTAGTTGGAGCAACTGGCAGGGTACTGGCTCGTCTTGTTTAAGGTGGAGCTAGTGTGATTGCGGTTCAGTGAAGGCGATTTGATTTCCGATGGGTAATAAATTGGGTTTCAGGTGAATGCGCAACATGGGTCTCATAGGTTGTGAGACCGGGTCGTTCATGAGGAGTGGTCAGTGATCTTGGCGAGATTGGGTGAGACTCATATGAGGGCAATCCTGGCATCGGGTGAAAGATGCATGAGCAGGAGGGGAAAGGAGTATCTCGCGTACTGGTGCAGAGGTACATGCTGTGTTGATGGTTTCGAGGTGGAGTTGTGTGGTAGATGCAAGTCAAGGTGGAGATTTGTGAAGTGTGACTTTGGTGCTCCCGCACTCGAGGCATGTGCGCCCGCACATCAGGCTGGTGCGCCCGCACCAGATGATGGTGCTCCCGCACCTATCGGGGGGATGCGAATTTTCGAGTGTTTTTTTATCTTACGACTTAGGGCTTGTATCTTAGACTTCATATAAATATGTTTTGTCATATTTAGGGCTTTGAACCACAAAAGTTAGAGAGAGAGAGATTAGAGAAAACACAATAGAGAAGATTAGAGAGAGTCTTTGAGATTCAATTGGAAATCCATTCAATTGAATCTTGCCTATTGTATTTGTAATCGTCTCGTTCATAGTGAAACGATCTTTTTCCCTGCCTTGAGGACGTAGCTATCACGTTGATAGTGAACCTCGTTAAATCTTGTGTGTTCATTTATTCGCTTTCTTGTTTTTCTTGTGTGTGTGCTTGGTTGTTGTGGATTATTGTTGGTTTAATTAAACGCTTCCGCATAACATACTTATATTAATCAATAACACCCAAAATCTGAATGAGTAACAACTACTTATATAACCCCCAAAACATTAATCAGTAATGCCTAGTTATATAAATAAGTAACACTTTCTTTCTGTACTGAATTATACCTAATTACATGATTGAGTAACCCGCAAAATATGAATGAGTAACAAGTAGTTATATTAACCAGTAACCTCAAAAAAATATTAACTACTAATCCGCAAAAATAAATGAGTAACAGTTTCTTTTTACAGTTAGTAATACTTATTTATTAATCAATAACACAAACTTAAACTAACCAGTAACTCCAAAAAATATTATATACTAATCCTCAAAGAATAAACGAGTAACACTTGCTTTTCATAATCAGTAATACATAATTATAGTAATGACTAGGTTTTAGGCCCATGCACAATGCACGGGAACTATTTAGTATAATAACAATGTTTATATATCAGCTACAATGAAAACATGTAAATGATTCTTACTTTAACTTGATAAAAAAAAAACTTTGTGTTTAAGAGATATACACCTTTATATTAATTATAAAGTTGTTTAACATATACATGATACTCATATGTTTTGGAAGACTTCTTTTTAATGCAAAACGAAATTTATTAAGAAGTTACTTCCTCCGTTCTATTTCTATAATATTGCAAAATGAGATTTTTACACTATCCATTCACCATCATAACCTTTCACTATTTATTACGGTTTTTATGTAAGGAAAAATATTGTCATGTGGGGTCTTGTTAGATTCGTCTCGATATATAATTTCATAATATCAATTTTGTATAATTTTACTAAAAAGTAATTAAAGATATTAATAGTTAAAATAGTGTATTGGCAAACGTGAAAGCTTAATTGTTGCAGTAGAAAAAGAACGGAAGTTGTATAACATAGTCATAAGCAAAGTCAACAACACCTTAAGAGGAACTTTGGAATTCCATATTTGCTCCACACTTTCGATGTAATTGAACCGCTAACAACTTATGTATGGGAATTCTTTGAAAAATTAATAAAGTGATGACATGATTTAATATAATATACCAATTTTGGAGTAGCCCCACAAAGCCATCATCTAAGGGTTGAGATGACAAAGGTAAATTAATGATTTCAACTGCTTCAAAAAGGGAAAGAACTTGCACGAACTTGGTCTTATCCCAGTAATCACTTAGGGGTCAATTGTCTTAGAAACCCTCTCCACATTACAATCTTCATTTTTTACTCGAAATGACCTTAAAGTGTTGGACTTTCCATGTTCTTTCTCATAAATTAGTACTATTAGGCAATTTTTACTCGTGATTGAGAAATGGCTACGTAAAATTAGCCATGACTAAGAACTGGTTTCGGGAGATAAACCTACCATGTAATAGGGATTGTCCTTGACTTTTAACACAGGGCCGAAAAAACTGTCTTTTTTGAAACATCATACGAAATTTTGTTCCAACTGACAGAATAAGTATCATATGGGGTATAAATACCTTATTCCCCGTTGCTACATGAAATACCACAATTTCGATGATATATTGTATCATACCTAATTCTGAGTTGTGTGTATTTTTTGAGACATCATAAGAATTTTTTTGTTCCAACTGACAAAATAAGTACCATATGGGGTATAAATACCTTATTCCCCGTTGCTACCTGAAATTACCACAATTTCGATGATATATTGTATCATACCTTATTCCCTGTTCCATCTGACATAATGAGTATCATACGGGGTTTCCCACTTTACTTTTTTACCTAAATACCTTATTCCCCGTTGCTACTTGAAATAATCCTTACTCATTAGCTTCTTCCTAAAAACAATTTTAGAATATATTAAGCCACCACAATTTAATTAATATTAAGAATAATTTAGAAAATGATAATTTTGTATAGTAAACAATTATAAATACACAGTACTTGTATAATGTATGTGTGTTTTATAAGTTCTCCATATGATTTACATTTCAATATTATCTTTCTCAAAAGAAAAAAGAAGCTGTCAAAACAAAGTGCATAGACAAATTAACAACTTTTCTAATTCGATAACTTCTAAATCTATCAACAACAATTTTACTCTCTTATAGACCAACTAAAAGTGAATACTTATAAATCTCTCTTTTGATATATAATTAACTCATTTTGTTGATTCACCTCTCAATTAGTGTAGTAAAAAGGACTAATTGACTGTAGCAAAAAGGACTAATTGATAACACAATTGCTAACACATGCTGTATCATTGTTTATTTTTCGAAAAAAGATTCAAAACACAACCTAAAGGAATTATAGGTATGATGATGCACAAACTAAATGTAAATCAATAGTTGCATTTGTTTGCCTCATATTTGCAGTTAGGATTTTTTAATATGGCATGTATAGTAGTAACTCTGGTTTGCCTAGTTAATTCCGTCTATCTTCTTTTTGCTATCATTTCATGAGCCTTTTCCCCATTTGTCTTCTCTTCTTCCCTCTCCTCAAGCCCTCAGCTCAGTTGAAGTAAATTCTCGTTTGAAGTAAAAACTTCTCATCATCTCCCCAAAAAAATTCTCTAATATCTAACCCTCCTTTTTGTGGTGAAAATTTCTATCATCTCTCCAAATATTAACAAAAATATTTCTATGACATGAAGAAAATCAGTTACTTTCGGTTTGAATGTCTTGATAGAAATACAAAGAAAAATGAGTTATTGAGTCTTGACTATTAAGTTCATTCTAAAAGATCAAAAGGTAAGCTTTGATCACAGGTTTCCAATGCATTTTAGGTTTCTGATCTAAAACTTGTATTTCAATCACTAATCCTATTTGCATGTGTAATTGTGTATATATCCAATGGATATTCAGTACCCAAAATTTTGATTCTCATAGGTCATTTGGTCAATGTTTTTCCTTCACTATATCGCCATAAATACCTACAAATTTGTCTAATTTCATCACATAATAAGAATAGTTGGTCTTAATAGGAACATAGTGGTAGTTTGTTTCGTTGCATTTATTCTAAGCTGCATGTTGATATAAATTAAGCATATGATGAATCATGGAGTTTTTTTCATAGCCTTTTCTACAAAACGGGCCTAAAAATACCTCTAGTATGTTTCTTAAGAAATTACAAATAAGAGATTATATGATTGTATTTATTAATAAGAAATAAGAAAAAAAAACTAAATTGTAAATTTAGATTTTTAATTGATCTGAAATATCTTCAAGACAACTACTATAAGCAAAAGAAAGAAAAAACATTCAAATACATGATTATTAATTATTTAGTGAACCCCCATTTTACTGGATCAATTCTTTCTTGCTCCTCTGACTTTCCGGCGCTGCTGCCATGTTCCGTCGGTGCTACTGTCGTTGTGTCGTCGTCGCAGCTGCTATAGTGTTGAGGTTGTTAGTTGTTACGTTGTTGATCGTGACTCAAAGTTGATTCCTTTATTGTCTTGGTGGTTGTCTCGGTGGCTCGCTGCTCCTCGTTGTTGGGCTCCTGCCTCCGATTTTTTTGTCCTTATGATCCATGAAGAATACAATCGCCATTGTTACGTTATTGTGTTGTTGATTGTGATGCAAATATTTATACTACAAAGGTATAAAGTTATTGCCCTTAAATTAGGGTTTGTATTATGGAAAGAATTCATTATGCAATTAACTTGCTAATAAGTGCGTTTCTAACGCACTTTATGACTTTCTTTTGGCTTGTTTTAGCTCCCTTGTTCTCCGTTTCTTCCTTCTTTCTCCTCACTTTTCCCTTCTATTTCATTCACTTGATCATACTTGATCATAGGGACATTTTGCTAGATTTTCGATCTATTTTGATCGAATTTCTAGCGCATATGCTTTCACCATGTTTGCTCGTGTTTTTAATGCAGGTATGACCCTTTTCGGGGCCGAGTAATGCGAGACATGGCACAAGGGAACGAGCTAGAGGATGAGAGGGAGCATGAGGTGCGCCTAGACCCCCCCCCCCGCGCACATGATGGTGCGCCCGCACATGCTGTACGTGCGCCCGCACCATCGACAAATTATGGAGCAAATAACAGAACGCATAGGTGCGCCCGCACAGAGCACAAGGTGCGCCCGCACCTGCGTCTGGTGCGCCCGCACTAACTAAATGTGCGCCCGCACATTTTGACGGAGGAACTTAGACTGAGGCAGACGATTTGGTGCTCCCGCACCTTATACGTGGTGCGCCCGCACCTATGTCTGGTGCGTCCGCACCTTTTCCTTGTGCGCCCGCACCTTCTATGGAGCCATTTACAAAAAGACAGGAGATTTGGTGCTCCCGCACGTGAGGTCTGGTGCGCCCGCACCTCATCTTGGTGCGCCCGCACCATGCGTTCCGGAATGAAGAATTCGATCATTAAACCCTTTTTTCTTTTTAGTTTTAGAATTACGCTTTCATTCTAGTTTACAGAGAATTTTTAGGATTTTTATTAGAAGAAAAACCTTTAGTTTCCATTGATAATTGAGATTGTGATCATAGTTGTGATTCGATTGACATTCAAGGTACTTTTCATTCAATTCAATTCAAAGTTTTAGTTTTTATTTCATTCTTTCCGTCTTGTTCTTGCTTTTGATTATTCTAGATCTTTATTCTCTTAGTTCCATAATTGCGATTTACATTAGTTTAATCATTACTTAATCATGTTTAGCCTTAGAATAGTCATAGATTCATTGTTTAATTGCTTTAACTCCATAAAGTGAGTAGTTTCATAATCTAGGGTTAGGGTGAAAGTATGAATTAGGGTTTTAAATATGATGTTGATGTGATTGTGATGTATGGAGAATTATGCATTGATCTTGGTGTTTTGAGACCTTAGGATAGATATTGATCACATTTATACTTTGGTATTTTGATTTCAAATGTTCTTAAATCGGATTTTGAACTCTTTTATCATCCCCAAGAATCAACTTAATTTCTATACCAAGATATTGGATGGAAATTAAGGGGATCCTTCATTAGGGGTTTTCCAAACTTATTGAATCTCTTAATCAATTAACTAAAGACCATTCGAGAGAGGATTTAGTTGATTGATTAAGTGATTACTCTTGAGGACCATTCGAGAGAGGACTCGATTATTTTAGAGGAGAACTAAACCTTGCATAATCGTCTTTGTTCTTCACAATCGCATTAACAATCATCATCCTTCTTATTCATACTAGTAACCTTAACTCTAGTGTCTTTTATTGATATTTAAACTCTGATATTTGCTTGTTCTAGTTGATAGTTAGTCTTAATTGTTACCAAACCTCTTTCAAACCCCCAAATACCCTTCAATTAGGTAGTCTAGACTTGATAGACTTTAATCAATCCCATTTTCCCTGTGGATCGACCCTTGACTTGCCCTTACTATTCTCTTAGTAATTGCTTGTTAGGACTTATAAATATTGTTTGGAAAGCGGTTCTTAGTGCCTTAACGACACACTAAAAACCTCTTATCAAAATGGCGCCGTTGCCGGGGAAATTGTGCTATTGATTGAAGTATATTTTAGTTTAGTTTGCTTAGTTGATTTTTCTTTTATTTTCTTTTTAACTGTGGTTGTTATTTGCTAATCCTCTGCTTAGCTTTGTTGTGTTACATGAGAAGAAGAACTCACGGTTCACCCACATTGCCTCTAGATCCTGAAATCGACCGTACATTGCGAAAGCTTCGGAAGAATTTGGAAATTTGACTTTGGGTTCCGAGCCTTCTTCACCAATCTCAAGTACATCAAGTGAAGTTGAATCAGAAATGGGTGAAGCAAATCCACAACTGTTTAGGGATTTCGGAAATCCGGGTTCCTATGTTCTTCAAGGTGGAATTCGACTCCCACCACCACTAAATTTCAGCATTCACCCTCAGTATACTCGGATGGTGAAAGCAGAGCAGTTTTGTGGGGGGTCAGATGAAGATCCTCTAGACCATCTCGACAGGTTTCTTGAGATCTGTGCCATGATAACAACTAATGATGTCTCTCCTGACTACATCAAGATGCACTTGTTCCGGTCCTCTCTTACCGGAAAAGCAAAGTCATGGCTCAAGAGCTTGCCTGCTAATTCCCTCACTACATGGGAAGAAGTCACATGGCCTTCTTGAAGAAATACTTCCCGGAGTGGAAGACTGCGGACATAAGGAGGAAGATCTCCTCATTTGAGCAAGAGAACGATGAGACACTTGCCGAAGCTTGGGAGCGGTTCAAGGAGATGATCCGTTCATGCCCACACCATGAGTTCAACAAGAATCTACTCATGCGATTTTTCTATGATGGTCTTGATCCGATTCACGGGCCAACCTTGATGCTGGAGCGGGAGGTCAACTATCTAAGATCCCGCAAGAACAACTTGAGTCCACAATTGAGGAAGTGATCAAGAACTACTCATGGGGTGGAAGACGAAGAGGTGCTCAACCTAAGAAGAGCGGAAAGTTTGAAATTGACCCCATGGATCAAATTCAACCAAGATGGACCAACTCGACAAGAAGCTCTCCAAGATCAATCTTGCATCGTCTACTCCTTCACAGGTAAACTCTTTTTCTTGTGATATTTGTGGTGGTACTAACCATGATACTTCTTATTGTGGAGGTACCCATTCGGAGCATGTGGCGGCAATTAATTCAAGAGGAGATGGATATCAAGGAAACCAAGGGTATAGGAACAATCAACAAGGAGGTTGGAGACAACCTCAACAAAACTACACCCAAGGATTCAACCAACCTCAACAAGGATGGAATCAACCTCAACAAGGGTACAACCAAGCTCACAACCAAGGGTTTGCGCAAGGGTATAACCAAAACCAAAACTATAACCAAGGTGGTTCCTCCTCACAAGGGTCCAACACTTACCAAGCTCCACATCAAAGGACCAACAACCCAAAACCTCCCTCCAATCTTCCATTCCCCAAACAAAATCCCGAACCTACACCATCTTCCGATCCAACCTCTCTCCAAATTCTCCAACAACTCCAATCCATGAACCAAATTCTCCAAAACCATGAGCAAAGGTTTCAAGAGCTACAAGCCCACAACAAAATGCTTGAAACCCAAATTGCCCAAGTAGCTGAGAAAAATCCCTCCACCCCCACAAATCAACTTCCAGGCCAACCCATCTCTAACCCTAACCTCCATCAAGCCAAAGCCATTCATTTGAGGTCGGAAATAAGTTATGCGGGTCCTAAGATGCCGAATGGGGAGTTAGAGAAGGATGAAGAAGCTAGGTTGTTTGAGAAGGAGGATGGAGCTGAGGAAACTGAGAAAGAGGAATTGAGGAGAAAGATGAGTCACATGTTCAAGTTGGTGACAAAAACCATTGCCATCACCTCCACCAACCAAATCTATGTGCCTCCGGTTCCCTATCCTCATAGGTTGGTAGAGAGAAAGTTGAGTGACAAGTTCACTAAATTTCTAATGTGATGAAGAGCCTGCAAATCAACATCCATTCCTTGAGGCTATGTCTCAAATGCCAGCTTATGCTAAGTTCTTGAAAGAGATCCTCTCCAATAAGCGAAAACTTGAAGATGAGCTTATCTCCCTACCTTACCAAGTGAGTGCTCTTGTGCAACGAACTATGCCCAAGAAGCAAAGAGATCCCGGGAGTTTCACCTTGCCGGTGAAGATAGGTGATTTAGAGCCTAAGGGTGCACTGGCCGATCTAGGAGCAAGTGTCAATTTGATGCCCCTTTCTATTGCAAAGCACCTGAAATTTCCTCTTCATCCTACGCGCAAAACGATTCAATTGGCGGACCGCACTGTGAGAGTCCCTTGTGGTGAGTTGGAGGATATACCGATTCAAGTTGGGCATGTGTTTGTACCATGCGACTTTGTGGTGATGGATATGGAGGAAGATCCTGAGACTCCTCTTATTCTGGGAAGAGAAGCTCTAAAGACTTTGGGTGCCGTGATAAACTGCAAAAACGACACAATCACGGTTGAGGTAGCTAATGAGCGGGTGGTGTTTGAGTTCTCTAAGACATTGAAGAGACCTATGATGGAGAAAATTTGCCGGGTAAGCCTAGTGGAAGATGAGGTAGAGGACACCATGCGTGTGGATAATTCTGGGGACGATTTGTATGCTGCACTTACCGACACCCTTAGCTTGGACATGGAAGAGGAAACGCAAGATGAGGCGTTTGAGGTTCTAGCTACATCATCCACGGAAAAAGAGGAGTGTTCTAAGCCTCCTCCCAAGGTAGAGTTCAAACCCCTTCCCTCCTCTCTTAGATATGTTTTTCTTGATGATGCATGTACTTATCCTGTTATTGTCAATTCGAGTCTTGATGACATTTCTATATCAAACTGATTGGAATTTTGCAAAAATATAAAGATGTCATTGGGTATTCGATTGATGACCTTAAGGGGATAAGCCCTTCTCTTGCTATGCATCGTATCCATCTCATCGATAGTAATGCCTCCTCCATCGAGCATCAGAGAAGGCTCAATCCCAACCTCAAAGAGGTTGTGAAAAAGGAGATCTTGAAACTACGTGGACCGGGAATCATCTATGCTATCTCAGATAGCAAGTGGGTGAGCCCGATTCACGTGGTTCCAAAAAAAGGAGGCATGACTATAGTTGAGAATGAGAAAGGAGAAACAATCTCAACTAGGACTGTCACTGGGTGGAGAGTCTGTATTGATTACAGAAAACTGAACAAATCCACCGGAAAGATCATTTCCCCCTTCCCTTCATTGACCAAATGTTGGAGAGGCTTGCTCGTCATTCACACTTCTGTTTTCTCGATGGTTATTCCGGATTCTTTCAAATCCCCATTCATCCGGATGACCGAGAGAAAACCACCTTTACTTGTCCGTATGGGACATTTGCATATCGAATGATGCCCTTTGGTTTATGTAAGGCCCCATACACTTTTCAAAGGTGTATGACAACAATCTTCTCTGACATGCTAGAAGATTCCATTGAGGTGTTCATGGACGACTTTAGCGTGTGTGGTTCGTCTTTTGACACATGTCTGGTTAATCTTGAATGTGTGTTAAAAAGGTGTCAAGAGACGAACCTCGTATTGAATTGGGAGAAGTGTCACTTTATGGTCGAGGAAGGCATTGTACTTGGGCATAAAGTGTCGAAAAAGGGTATTGAGGTAGATCCGGCAAAGGTTTCGGTTATTGAGAAGCTTCCGCCACCGAACTCGTGACGGGAGTTCGTGCTTTCCTTGGACATGCTGGTTTTTACCGGCGTTTCATCAAGGATTTCTCTCAAATAGCCAAACCATTGACGAATCTACTTCAAAAAGATGTTGATTTTGAGTTTGATGAGTCTTGTACTGAGGCTTTTGAAACTCTTAAAAAAGCCCTTACTTCTGCCCCCATTGTGCAAGCTCCGGATTGGAGCCTGCCTTTTGAGCTAATGTGCGATGCTAGTGACTTTTCAGTGGGAGTTGTTCTTGGGCAACGCAAGGAAGGGAGGCTTCATGTGATAGCCTATGCAAGTAGGACTCTAGATGATGCTCAACGAAACTATGCAACTACGGAGAAGGAAATGTTGGCCGTGGTCTTTCCCCCCCCCCCCCCCCCCCCCCCCCCCCCCCCCCCCCCCCCCCCCCCCCGCACATGATGGTGCGCCCGCACCATCGACAAATTATGGAGCAAACAACAGAACGCATAGGTGCGCCCGCATACAGCACAAGGTGCGCCCGCACCTGCGTCTGGTGCGCCCGCACTAACTAAATGTGCGCCCGCACATTTTGACGGAGGAACTTAGACTGAGGCACACGATTTGGTGCTCCCGCACCTTATACGTGGTGCGCCCGCACCTATGTCTGGTGCGTCCGCACCTTTTCCTTGTGCGTCCGCACCTTCTATGGAGCCATTTACAAAAAGACAAAAGATTTGGTGCTCCCGCACCTGAGGTCTGGTGCGCCCGCACCTGAGCATGGTGCGCCCGCACCTCATCTTGGTGCGCCCGCACCATGCGTTCCGGAATGAAGAATTCGATCATTAAACCCTTTTTTCTTTTTAGTTTTATACTTACGCTCTCATTCTAGTTAGCAGAGAATATTTTAGGGTTTTGTATTAGAGAGAAAATACTTTAGTTTCCATTGATAATTGAGATTAGTGATCATAGCTTGTGATTCGATCGACATTCAAGGTACTTTTCATTCAATTCAATTCAAAGTTTTAGTTTTTATTTCATTCTTTCCGTCTTTGTTATTGCTTTTAATTATTCTAGATCTTTATTCTCTTAGTCCCATAATTGCGATTTACATCAGTTTAATCATTACTTAATCATGTTTAGCCTTAGATTAGTCATAGATTCATTGTTTAATTGCTTTAACTCCATGATTAGTGAGTAGTTTCATAATCTAGGGTTAGGGTGAAAGTATGATTAGGGTTTTAAATATGATGTTGAGTGATTGTGATGTATGGAGAATCTTATGCATTGATTGGTGTTTTGAGACCTTAGGATAGATATTGATCACATTTATACTTTGGTATTTTGTTTCAAATGTTCTTAAATCGGATTTTGAACTCTTTTATATCCCCAAGAATCAACTTAATTTCTATACCAAGATATTGTGATGGAAATTAAGGGATCCTTCATTAGGGTTTTCCAAACTTATTGAATCTCTTAATCAATTAACTAAAGACCATTCGAGAGAGGATTTAGTTGATTGATTAAGTGATTACTCTTGAGGACCATTCGAGAGAGGACTCGAGTATTTTAGAGGAGAACTAAACCTTACATAATCGTCTCTGTTACTTCACAATCGCATTAACAATCATCATCCGTTCTTATTCATACTAGTAACCTTAACTCTAGTGTCTTTTACTTGATATTTAAACTCTTGATATTTGCTTGTTCTAGTTAATAGTTAGTCTTAATTGTTACCAAACATCTTTCAAACCCCCAAATACCATTCAATTAGGTAGTCTAGACTTGAAAGACTTTAATCAATCCCATTTTCCCTGTGGATCGACCCTTGACTTGCCCTTACTATTCTCTTAGTAATTGCTTGTTAGGACTTATAAATATTGTTTGGAAAGCGGTTCTTAGTGCCTTAACGACACACTAAAAACCTCTTATCACTTGCCAACCGGTTTATAATACAGATAGAAATATATGGTGCTGAAATTAGGGGATAGTTATTATTAGAAACAATTGATTTACAAATCAGCATAGATTATTATTTTTAAATTTTAAGAATGTGTGAGATGTATATCAATATTCAGTTTGCTATAATTAAGGATTAGCTTGTAGAGGTCAATGATTTATTTCCTTAAATTTCATTGTAATATATACGGTTGCCCTACATAATTCAATCACCACGATTTGTTATTTTGTCACTTCAATCAATGACACGTGGCAAATAAATGAGAGGGGTTGAAAAACCTTGGAGCATGAGAGGCTTGAGAGAATAAGAGGCTGCCACGTAAGCTAATTTTTTCTTGCTTTAATATTATATATGATTAATGTAACACCCGGGGTGTTACAATTAACCTACCAAATATGAATGAGTAACAACTACTTATATAACACCCAAAATTAAATCAGTAATGCGTAGTTATATAAATTAGTAACCTCCAAAACATGAATGAGTAACACATACTTATATTAATCAGTAACTTCTAAGCAAAAATATGATTAATACCAGCCTACTTATATTAATCAGTAATACCTTAATCATATGACATCCATACTTAATCATATGTATGATTAACCCCAATTGTTCATTAAACTAATGCCTTTTATTCTATAACTATATTTATCAGTAGTATCAATTTATACTATTAAAAAATTTAAAGACTTAAAAGAATTCTAAATATCAATAACTCCTAAGTATCAATAGCTCCTAAATACAGTTACACTAACATCTAAACATATATTTTTACTAACTTCTAAATAAAATTATTGATATTTGTAACACCCCCAAAATCCATACACATCTACGACTACGTCGCATCGACTTTGGGAGTATTATCGCCGTGGTGAAACGCAAGGCTTATTGAAAAAAAATGTTAACTCAAATCATTGTCACGAAAACTGGACTGCAGCGGAAATATAGATGTAATTACAACACGGGAATCATCAACAACCCATTTTATTTAATCCACAAACTAATTAAGCAAATCATACTAGTCCTATAATGCTTAATTAAAACGCTTTAAAGTTTCAAAACTAAGAACTATCCTCCGTATGCTCAACATCATGTAGCAGCATCAACACACCTAGTCTGCTCCCCATTGTAGCATCAATGGTTCATCACAGGTCAACAAACAACACAATAACACACAATCAGCTATGCTGAGTACATAGTAAAGCACTGAGTGCATACAAGCATAAACAAGGCAATAAGGATCATTCCTAGACATGATACTACAATAGCATTACATTCTTTACTTTTTATTTCGTGGCAGCGAACGGGAATCGTCATCTTACTAGAATCATACGGGCTACTTAATTCTTAATAGACAACTTGGTCTATTAGATGAAATGGAAATATGGTATCGTTCCGTCTCACATCCATTACCTTAGTATGCATACCCCCAAGGCCTTATGGAACTTTCCGCCTACTTGAGTTATTTAAATTTATAAGGACACTACCATCGTCATAGTAGGCCTGCGTAGGAGTGTAGAACAAGTCCTAAACTCCCCCGACTGTTCATCACTTGTAGGGGGCCGACTACAAGTTTTTTGCAAAGTCCATTCTTAGTGTTGTCCATTCATACCACATCAAACATAGAATCATTTATATACATAATATCATATTACATACATATTATTTTATTATACCACTTAATCTCGCCGACGTTAAACACTAGCAACCGAACTTCGGCAACGACTAGCCATGCACTGCACTCGTGCACCGTACGCACGACACACCACGCACTCGAGCCACAAGCCTTGCTCGTTGCACATCACCCTCGAGCCACATGTGCGCCTTCGCACAACTCGCTCGCCACACTCGAGCCCCGCACCTCCACACACACCCCTCAGAGTCTCGCCCTCGAACATTCGAAAGCTTTGCACTCCTTCCCGCACACCACCATCGACCGTGCACTCGCTTGACTTCGCACGCTTCACCAATACTCGAACCCCCTCGTTGCACAGTGTGACTTCGCACGACACATCGTCGCACACACCCGCACTCGTCGACGGCTCGTACACGACGCTCGATTTCACACCCTTGCTCGCACCACCTTCGCTGGTTCGCCTCGAACAACCACGCACACACACACACACTCGAGCACTCCATTGCTCGCAGACCCAACTTCGTCGAAGGCGAAGAAGTTTAGAGGAGGCGACGAGAGAGAAGGAGAGAGAGGAGAGAGAATTTGAGAGAGGGATGGGAGAGAATTTTAGAAAGAGAGAAAATGGTGAGAGAGAGAGATGGCTGAGAGGGAGAGAGATTAGGGTTTTTTTCTGAATTTTTTTTTCTTTTGTTTTTATTCTATCCTATTTATAGTGTGGTCATCCTAAGTCTAGTAGGTCTTGGTTTATTTTATTTATTCCAAAATTAAAATAAACCGAACGATAATCAAATTACGTTATAGTTATAAGCGTACTGAAATTGTATTATTATTATTATTTTTGTTTTTTTGTACATAATACTAAAATACTTTTCCATTCTATTCTTTATATTTTCTTATTTATAAGGAATAACTCCAAAAATACGGAGTATTACAGGCTTCCCCCCTTAAAGGAAGTTTCGTCCCGAGAGTTTGAGGTAGCCAGTCTTAACGCCGATCTTTTGCACTTCTAAGTCCCAATATTTCACAAGCGTTTTCTAACTTTCGCACGTCATATAAGCAATAAATACACATAATTAACATACTTAACATACTTTAGGGTGGAAATGCGAAATTCTATCGCATTCTCCCCCCTTAAAAGAAAAGTTACGTCCCTGTAACTCACCTACCTCTTGAAAAAGCTCAAGGTACTTCAGAGGCAGCGCATCTTCTGCTTCCTAGGTGGCTTCCTCAGTATTTTGATTTCTCCACAACATCTTGACAATTCTAACGGTCTAGGATCTTGATAGGTTTCTCCTCATAGGACAAGGTTTCATCTAACTCGACGTTTTCAGGTTCTAGGACATGTGACTCATCAGGTACGTATCTCCGTAGTTGGGATACGTGAACGTTATGGACCCTTTCTAACTCGTTGGGCAATTCCAGGCGATAAGCGACTTTGGCTACTCTTGCCTAAATCTCATATGGTCCTATGAACTTAGGGATTAACTTCCCCCTTTTCCCAAATCGCATCACTCATTTCATTGGAAACACCTTAAGCAGTACCTTTTCCTCAACTTCGTAATTCTCTTCCCTTCGCTTCTGATCCGTTTAAGATTTTTGCCTGTCTTGTGCAGCTTTAATCTTTTGTTGAATGGCTCGCACCTGATCCATTGTCTCTTGAATAATCTCAAGATCTAACACCACAGTCTCAGTAATGTCGTTCCAACACAAGGGACTACGACACTTTCACCCATACAGTGCTTTGAATGGTGCCATTTTAATACTAGCATGATAGTTGTTGTATGAGAATTCTTTGAGGTCCAAATGGTCTTCCCATTATCCCTGGTATTCTAAGGCACAAGCTCGCAACATGTCTTCCAAGGTCTAAATAGTTCTATCTGTTTGACCGTCTGTAGCTTGGTGAAAGGTCCTACTCATCAATAGCTCACTACCAAATGCTTCGTGGACCTCTTTCCAGAAATTCGAAACGAATCGCGAATCTCTATCTGATACCATACTCGTGGGTACTCCATGCAATCGAATGATATTTTTAACATAAGCTTTGCCTAGAGCTTCCATACTCCATGTGTCTTTCATAGGTATGAATCTCGCGGTCTTGGTTAGTCTGTCCATTACTACCCATATGGTATTATTGCCTCCCCGACTCCTAAGTAAGGATACAACGAAGTCCATGCATATCGAATCCCACTTCCATGTTAGAATATTTAGAGGTTGAATCTTTACTTGAGGTATCTTGTGTTTACTTTTGACTTTCTGACGTTAGGCATTTGGAAACAAACTCAGCTACTGCCCTCTTGATCCTAGGACACCAAAACATTTTCTTGAGGTCCTTATACAACTTATCCCCCCTGGGTGGACGAAATAATTCGTTTTATGACACTCACTCATTATCTTCTGTTTCAACCCCTCACACTTTTGTGGTACACTTCCATCTTCATGGATTTCAAACCCTTATGCGTTTCCCTCTTTAAGCTTTGCTTTGACTGGCTCAAGTTTCACATCCCCAAGTTGACTCATTGTTATTTCGTCTAGAAAATTGGGCTGGATGGTTAGGCTACTCAACAATATTTCTACTTCCCCTTCATGAACCACCTCTATTTGGAGCTTAGAAAATTCCTCACAAAGTTGGTGAGGAACATGAGGGTCATCTGAGGGTTATTTTACATGCACTTAGGGACGACCAACTATATGCAATGTTTTCGAAGTGTGAATTTTGGTTGGAAAGAGTGTCATTATTCGGTCATTTCGTCTCTAAGGAGGGTATGTCAGTAGATCCTGCAAAGATCAAAGCTATGAGTGAATGGTCTACCCCAAAGAATGTCACAGATATAAGGAGTTTCTTGGGTTTAGCCGGTTACTATAAGAGGTTTGTAAAAGACTTTTCCAGAATAGCAAAGCCCATAACTAACTTAATGAAGAAGGATTGTAGGTTTAACTGGAATGAGGACAGTGAGAAAGCCTTTCAAACGCTCAAGGAGAGATTAACCTCATAACCTGTTCGGCATGCAAGCCTTATTAACACTGAAATAAATAAATACGAGAAAAATGAAAGGATATTCTAATCCTAAATATGTGATCAGAGGAAACTATGGACTATAGCGGCGACCTTCATCATCTGACTCAGGATCCTCTATTCCTTCTTCCATGTCAGCTTCATCCTCAATAAGCTTATCGTCCTCTATGGGTTCCTCTTCTTCTAGGGATTCTTCCTCTTCTTCTATAGGCTCCTCTTCCTCAATAGGCTCCTTTTCTTCTTTTATATGGGCTTTTCCTCCTCTTCAGGCTCTTCCTCAATCGGATTCCCTTCAATAGGCTCATTTCCATTAGGGTCCCCATCTTCCTCATTTCCCTCATCTAATACAAGTGCAGCCCGATTCCCTTCAACTACTGCGATAAAGGTCCTATTGTTCCCCTCATCATCGGAAATGTAGGTGATAGTTCTAAGGTTTAAGGCTACATGGTAGTTTTCAGGTATAAACTCGTCCTCAAACGCTTGGTATCTTGTCCTTTTGATGGCTCTAGGTGGCGTCTGTGGCTCAGATTTAACTCTTGGGGTTCTCAGAACTCCTATCTACAGCCCTAGCTCCCGAGGTTTCCCCGACGTGGTAGGTTCTTCGGACTAAAAGTGATGAAGTAGAAGGGTCTAAACCTCTTGCCTCGCGGATCTTCCACTCATTCTCGAAGTACTTCAGGTCAATAAGGAAGTGCTCTACGGTAGGAAGGTACGTGTTCAATAGGTATGCCTCTCTCTGTTAAAACTCCCATCTTCGGACCACAGATCTCCATACCTAAGATGTACGAAGCGATAAGTTTCTATGTTTGGGACAAAGCAAAGC
Organism: Beta vulgaris subsp. vulgaris; assembly: GCF_026745355.1. NCBI lineage: Eukaryota > Viridiplantae > Streptophyta > Magnoliopsida > Caryophyllales > Amaranthaceae > Beta > Beta vulgaris. The sequence continues at coordinate 14,875,052 of NC_079208.1, forward strand.
ATAAACTGTATCCTTGCCAGCTTAGACTTTAACCCCTGCTCTCCTTGCATGATCCTATAATCCATTGCAACCCTCATTTTATAGGCCTAGACGTCCCAATCCTCCCCTATTTGGTGTTTCATCAGATATTCCTTAGGACCTATGTCGTGAACCATCTACAAAATTAAAGAAATAAAATAGACTAAGTTTTTGTGTATAAAAGTTTTAAAAATGTATATTATATATATACATATTTAAGAGATAAAACGATCATTATAAACTTTGAAAGTCCTTAAGCACGATCAAGATCGTTTCAATCAATTAAATAATTTTATACTAAAATAAGGTTTTAGTCCAACACCATTTTTGAAACATCTTTTATACCAATTTAAAGTTAGCCTAGTCCTCCCAACCACTATACACGAACCTATCCTTGTACATCTTCCTAATCTATTCATATTTTTCAAGATTCTTTCACAACTTCAATTGATCAATCAAACAACACATACAAATACAAATCACGAAATGAAATCATTCCTATGATTTAATGCAGGTAAAGTAATCTATATACTCATATCCCATACTACCCATTTTAAAATCCTTTTAAAACATCTTTGAAAAAAATGAACTTCTGGCTCTGAATCCAGTTTTGTAACACCCCCGAAATCCATACACGTCTACGATTACGTCGCATCGACTTTGAGAGTGTTACCGTCGCGGTTAAACGTAAGGCTTATTAAAAAGAAATGTTAACTCAAATCATTGTCACGAAAACTAACTGCAACGGAAATAAAGATGTAATTACAACTCAGGAATCATCAACGACCCCTTTTTATTCAAACCAAAAACTAATTAAGTAAATCATACCAGTCTCATAATGCTTAATTCAAACGCTTTAAAGTTTCAAGACTAAGAATTATCCCCCGTATGCTCAAGATCATGCAGCAGCACCAACACACCTAGTCTGCTCCCCATTATAGCATCAGTGGTTCATCACAAGTCAACAAACAACACAATAACACACAATCAACTATGCTGAGTACATGGTAAAGCATTGAGTGCATACAAGCATAAACAAAGCAATAAGGATCATTCCTAGACATAATACTACAATTGCATTACATTCTTTACTTTTTATATCGTTGGCAGCGAACATGCACCATCATCTTACCAAAATCATACGAGATACTTAATCCTTAATAGACAACTTGGTCAATTGACTAAAGACCATTCGAGAGAGGATTTAGTTAATAGATTAAGCGATCATTCTTGAGGACCTGCTTTCGAGAGAGGACTCGAGTATTTTAGAGGAAAACTGAACCTTGTGTAATTGTCGCCTTTGAATCACAATTGCATTAATGATCGTTGTTTTGCTTTGATTTATACTAGTAGCCTTAACTCTAGTGTCTTCCTTAATTACATTCCATATCATACTTATTTGCTAGTTCTTTGATAATAGTTAGTCATTAGCTATTACCAAATCATTCAAAACCCCCAAAAATCCTAAAATTAGGTAATCTAGATTTGTTAGACTTTGATGAATCCTAATTTTTTCGTGGGTCAACCCTTGACTTGCATTTACTACATTCTTTGTGATTGCTTGTTAGGTGTTAGAAATATTATTTAAAAAGCAATTTTGGTGTCCTAACGACAAACTAAAAACCTCTTATCACCCCCCTATGCACAACACCCTAACACCCCCTCTCCCACCCCTTGCGGACGATGTCCTATCACCCTCTCCCCTGTGAACAACCCCATCCCTCCCACCACCCCTGCGCACAATGCCTTCCCGCCCTCTCTCTTTTCTCTCCGTTTTTCTCTAATCCATTTTGTTTTTCTACGTCCAGGACTTCACCTTGCTTGGAGTTGAATTCCAGGTTTGGTTCAAGGTTTTTGAAGTAGAGTGGGTTGCGTGTAAGAGAGAGAGGTTGAGGAAGAAGAGGAGGAGTGTGATGTGGAGGAAAGAGAAAGAGGTAGGTTGAGGTTTGATGATCATGGGCGACAGGACAAAGGGTGCTCATAGGGGGTAGAAAAGGGATGGGGTGCTCGCAAGCGACATTGTGGGGAGTGCTCACAAGGAGTATGGAGGAGGGTGCTCGTAGGTGGTGGGTTTGGGGGTTGTTCAGAGGGGATGGAAAGAGGGTAGTGGGGTTGTTGGTGAGTACCGATGGGTGGTGAGGGGGAGAAAGAGAGAAATGGAGGGAGAGGTTAGAGAAGAAAAGAGAAATATGGAAACAAAATTAAACTTTACAACTTAAACAAGTTACTGGTTTCATGGTTCATTAAGAGCATATACAACTAAAAGGCGGGATTATTAAAGAAAAATAAAAACATGAGATGAATTTGATTGTTAGAATCAGTTTTTCAATTAGTGTAATATTGTATGTACACAAGATAGAACGGAACTATATTCGTATTAGGTCTATATTGTGTGTGTGTGTGTGTATATATAATATATATATATAATGTCAGGGTTAACCTAATCAGGTTAACTCAATCATTTTCTACACTTGTACATGGTATCACAACCCTAGGTTAAAATAATTTTTTTCCTCTCCATGTTTTCTTCCTACGGCATGTCATCCTCCATGGATGCTGCCCTCTCTACGCCATTTTCCGCTGCCGCTGCATCTTCGTCCACGTCGCATCACTCGTGTGGTTCTCTTGCTTCGACAAGTGTGTTGACCTCCTCGGTTATGGCTATCATTTTCATCACAACCCAGCCATTGGTCTCATCGGTTCTGGCTGCTGGCTTCACAACCGCCCAGCTCACGATTCTCGCATCTCTTTTTGGCATGACACCCTCAGCCGGTGTGCTGACCAACAACACCCCTCAGCGTGCTTCTTCACGTTTTCTTCCCGGTTTTCATCATCCGGCTTTGCAGTCTTCTCGCGTGGGTACTATTCCTTCATCCTCTCCTATTGTTTTGTCGATGGTTTTTTGCCTCCCACAGTTTTCTGCTCCCAATCTCACAAATTAGGTAACCATAACTCTTTCTTCTCTTGAAGATTATCTTTTATGGAAAACGCAAATTACTTGCTTGCTTCTTTCGCATCAATTGCTTGGTATCATAGATGGTACAACCTCTATTCCTCCCTTTATTGTATTTGATGAACATGGTTATTTGATTCCTAATGTGCACTTTTAATAAAATATCTTCGTATTGATCAACAAGTTAAATCTTAGATTTTGCCACTTTATCTCGCGATTTTTTTTGTTGATGTTCATGATTTACATACTTCTATGGATTTTGGAATCGTTTACAATCCCGTTTTATGCATGCGAGTATGGCTCGTTCCATGGAACTGATGGGACGATTGTTTCACATGAAAAAGAATGAATCCCAGTCTATGGATGGGTACTTACATGAGATCAAAGTTATTGTTGATTCTCTTGTTGCAGTTCAGTGTCCTGTGTTTAATCAAGATTTAGTTCAGTTCACTTTGTTTGGTTTGGATCGTAATTCTGAGTATCATCATGTTGTTACCACCTTTCTTCATTATCCATTTCTGCTTAGCTTCGATGATTTACGTCATAAGCTTCTACTTCATGACCAATGTCTCAAAAGCTCCAAGGATAGTCTGATTCATCTTCTCACCATGCCACATCTGGCTCCAATTCTTCTTCTGCTAAAACTAATTTTGGTGGCAGAAATAAGGGTAAGAATAATAAGAATAAACACGGTAATAATGGTCTCAACAACAACAATTGCAGTAATGGTAATCAATCGAATGCACGTGGATTTGGTAATAACAATAACAATGCTAATCGGGGTCGCCAGAATGGTATGAGTAAAAATTCTAACTTGTCATTTCCTAGTATTCCTTGCATTGATTCTATTACTAATGATTTGTCCTCAACAGGGAATAATTCGTCAAGTGGCAATTTAAACTCTATCCCTACTTCTGATACTTGTGGTCTTCGTTGGTTTCCAAGTCATCAAGCGACTTATTCCCGGTAACGATTCAATTCTAGCTTTGTTCCTTCCTTCCCGGATACTGTCACTCGTGCCTTAGCTGCAATGTCTGTTGGTGGTGAAGCGAATGACTCTGGGAGCTGCCTCTCATATGACTCCTTAAGATGGTAAGCTCTCTGCTATTCTTCCTTACACTTGATCAAGTTATTTTGTAGTTGGAAATGGTACCTCTCTCCCCATTAAACGTGTAGGCAAATTGACATCAAAAACTTCCAATCGTCCTCTGACTTTTTCTTTTGTCTATCATGTCCCTAATTTGAAACATAATTTATTATCATTTAACAAGTTGGGTCAAGAAAATGATTGTGTTGTGTGTTTTGATTAAAACTTTATTTCTGTTAAGGATAAGATAACGGGGGGAGTTTTGCTTCGGGGATCCAGTAAGCAAGGTGTCTATCCAATTCAACCCATCCTTGTCACCAATGAATCAGTTGTTCCTGCTTTGCAAGCTACTAAGGATTCTGCAGATGTTTGGCATGCTCGTCTTGGTCATACCTCATGTAGAGTTTTAGGATCTTTATTTTCAAAGAAGTAAATCTCATGTACTTCAAAATTTCATGATGATTGTGTTGGTGGTAAGTTAGGAAAAATACACCGTTTACCTTTTGAACCAGTTGAACATCTCCTCATCCATTATATAGAATCCACAATGATCTTTGGCAATCTCCTGTTTTGTCAAATCAATTTTATAAATATTATATTATTTTTGTTCATGATTTCTCACGATATCCATAGATTTATCCTTTATATCGGAAGTCTAATGCGCACTCTCAATTTCTGGTGTTTCAAAATTAACGGTTATTTCACCAAATACCCCTGACAAATCAAAAAATTCACAATATACCCTCAATGTTTCAACAATTCACCATATACCCCTAACATTTCAATTTTGCGCACCAAATACCCTTTTTTTAACGTCCGTTATTTCTCCGTTAGCTTTATTTTCGATTTTGCCATTATTAATCCTAAATCCTAATTCTAATCTAACCTTAACCCTAATCTAACCCTTAAACCTAAACCCTCACCCCAAACCCTAATCTACCCAGCCCACCACCCCTCCACCCCTGCAGCCGCCACCCCCTCTCCTGCAGCTGCCACCCCCTCTCCCGCCCCACCCCTACTACCGCCACCGCCACCCCGTAACCCCACAGCTGCCCCCTCACCCCATCCCCGCAACCACCCACCCCATCCACGCAACTTTCGCACCCTTTCCCCCCCTGTAGGATTTTGCACCCCTTCCCCCACCCCCGTTAGTTTTCGCACCCTTTCCCCCCCACCCCCATCGGTTTTCGAACCCATTCCCCCTGCTCCCGTCGATTTTCGAACCCATTTCCCCTACTCCCGTCGGTTTTCCACCCTTTCCCCCCACCCCCGTCAGTTTTCGAACCCATTCCCCCTGCTCTCGTCGGTTTTCGCACCCCTTCCCCCCACCCCTGCCGGTTTTCGTACTCTTTCTGCCCACCCTTGTTGATTTTCGCACAATTTGATCAGGGGAGAGAGATGCGCGTGGGTGGCGAGGGATTACTGTTGTGCGGGTAGTGGCGGGGTGCGTGGGGGATGGCGGCTGCGGGGGTGGGGGGGGGAGCTGCTGGGTTTAGGGGTAGGATTAGGGTTATTAGGTTGGTTAATTAGGATTAGGGTTAATGATGGCAAAATTGTAAATAAAGCTAACTGTGGGTTAACGGCAGTTAGGCAAAAGAGTATCTGGTGCACGTTTTCGAAAACTCAAGGGTATACGGTGCATTTCTGAAACATTGAGGGTATATTGTGAATTTTTTTATTTGTCGGGGGTATTTGGTGAAATAACCGCAAAATTAAAGATGGTAGAGAATTTATCTAATTGCAAAATTAAAATTTTCCAAAGTGATGGAGGTCAGGAATTTGATAATTCCCCTTTTCTTCAGCACTTTTGTGCTAATGGAATTCTCTTTCAAAAGTCATGTCTCCATACCCAAGCTTAGAATGGTGCTCCGGAACGCAAACATCGTCATATTATTGAAATGATTCGTACTTTGCTTATTCACTCTGATTTTCCTACTGAATTTTGGGTTGAAGCTTCGTACACTGCCACTTATACCATAAATCGGTTGCCTAGCTCAGTTTTAGGGGGTCTCTCCTTTTGAAAAACTTTTTCATCATCCTACCTCTTATCATTTTTTGAAAACCTTTGGTTGTGCGTGTTTTCCTTTGCTCATGGATTCAAAAATTAACAAACTTCAGCCTAAGTCCAAACAATGTGTATCTATTGGCCATGTTGTGGATTATAAAGGTTATCATTGTCTAGATCCTATTACAAATAAAATCTATATCAGTCGTCATGTTTTGTTCATGAACATAAAATTCCCCTATCGCTCTCTTGTTAGTTCCACCTCTTCCACGCCTTTTACATCTCCCTTAGTCTAGCTTGTTGATTGGAGTCCCACAAATGTTGCTACTATGTCAAATGTGCCTACTAATGTCAGTGTTGTCCCTTTAGCGTCATTTTATCCTTCCCCTCGTGTTATTGGGTACTCTCCCCTTGTGCGCTCTCCTCCTCCCCCTAGTAACCAAGCTCTCGCTGGCCCAAACCAGCTTGTTGCTCGCAAATCTGATCAGCTCGTTGAGCCTGATCCATCTTCCTTGGCCTCCCCTACCCAGCCCACTGGCATTCCAGCGTCTGCTGGAATGCCTCCCGCATAGTCTGGGCCTGCTGCCTTAAGCATTGGCCTCACAGCGACCCATGGAGCCATACTCTCCCACGCTGATTCCATCGTTCGGCCTCGAGCGCCATATGTGTCGGCCATCTTACCCATCAACTAGCTACTGCTAATGATGGCCTTCCACGCTACGTGACTCACCCACTTCTTCACCCCTGCACATTGGGCCTCACGAGCCCACAGCTGGGCATATTGCTCACTCCTCCTTCTAGAGTCTGCTGCTCCCCCATCCTCCTTGCCAGCTTCTGAGTTAGGTTCCATCACTGCTCCTGTTGTGTTCCCCTCTTCCTCACTGCCATGTTTTAATCCAATTGTCTCCAACCATCATCCTATGGTCACACGATTAAGAGTTGGTGTGTCAAAGCCCAAGGTTTTAATGAACTTAAAAACTGATGTTGTTTAGTTTGAACCAACTAACTTTAAATAAGCGTCTAAAGATTCATATTGGCGTCAAGCTAGGCTCAATGAATATATGGCTTTGATTGAAAATAATACATGGGAGTTGGTACCTCGCAACTGTGATAAGAATTTACTTGGTTGAAAGTGGGTTTATCGGATTAGATACAACTTTGATGGTTATGTAGCGCGATTCAAAGCCAGACTTGTTATTTTTGGAAATAACCAGCAGGAAGGTATTGATTACTTTGAAGCCTTTAGTCCTATTGTTAAGCCTACAATGGTTCGATTAGTTCTTAGCATTGTTCTTTCTTTTAAATGGACTATTCGTCAATTATATGTCAAGAATGCTTTTCTTCATGGTTTTCTTCATGAAGAGGTTTACATGCTTCAACCCCCGGGTTTTTGTTCATCCATCTAAACCAACACATATTTGTCCCCTTCGTAACTATTTATGGTTTGAAACAAGCTCCTCGAGCTTGGTTCTCTCGTTTCAGTAATTTAATTTTCTCTTATCTATTAGTTTCGAGTGCATCAGTTGTGACACTTGCATGTTCACTCTCAAATTTCGTGGTCATCTCATTATCCTTCTCTTATATGTTGATGACATTGTTCTTACTAGTAGTACCTCTGATCTTGTCCACAAATTCATCTTTGTCCTTTCTTCGTAGTTTGCTATGAAGGATTCAGGGGATCTTCATTATATCTTAGGTGTTTAGGTTGTGCGTACTCCATCTGGTTTATTTTTGTCTGAAAGTAAGTATGTTTCTGATTTACTTCGTAAATTTTATCTCCATATTGTCAAAACGGTGCACGCTTGTTGTCTCTAGAGTTACATTGTATCTTCTTGACGAAGAACTTCTTGCTGATCCCACAGATTATCGTAGTATGGTTGGTTATACTATTGCAATACTTAACTATGACTCGTCCAGATATTGCTTATGCTATTAATATGGTGCATATCTCAGTTTATGCATGCTCCTCGTACTACTCATCTTTATGTTGTGAAAAGAATTTCTAAATATCTGCAGGGCACTTTGGAGTTTGGTCTTTTCTTACATAGCAGCAGCTCTCCCACTGTTGTTATTGCCTACTCTGATCCAGATTGAGCGGGTTGTCCTGATACTCGTCGTTCTACGGGTTATGCTATTTTTCTTGGGAAGAACTTGATTTCCTGGCGCTCAAAAAAGCAACTTATTATTTTTAAATCCTCCACTGAAGCTGAATATCGTGCAGTTGCATACACCACTGCCGAAACTATTTGGCTCAAGCAACTTCTTGTTGATCTTGGTATTATTTTTTGCGACGATCGGCGATATTGTCTTATAATGTTTCTGCTACTTATCTCACTACTAATCATGTTCATCATGATCGAAGCAAATATATTGATGTTGATTACCATTTTGTTCGTGAAATGGTGGCCAAGGGAGATCTTATGGTTCGTCATGTTTCTACTCGGTTGCAGGTTGCTGATATTTTTACTAAAGGCCTATCTACTGATTTTTTTTTTTATTAAACATCGTTTCAATCTTTCCGTTGCTTCACCCCGTAAAGATTGACGAGGTGTACTATTAGTGTAATATTATATGTACACAAGATAGAAAGGAATTCTATTCGTATTAAGTCTGTATTGTAATCCTATATATATATATATATATATATATATATATATATTATATATATTATATATATATATATATATATATATATATATAATGTCAGGGTTAACCTAATCAGGTTAACACAATTATTCTCATATTTTCCAATTATTTATTACTATTGTACAATTAATCTAATTTAGCCACTTGCACATAATATCATAGTATTAAGTACCTACGTATAGCTAATGCCTAGCTTCAATTTTACCCGAGAAGATAAAGAACTTACTTAGCAAAAACTCCAAAAACCAACAATAAACATGATCCAAATCTATAAATGGGAATCCACCTAAGGCAGCATTAACACATTACTTAACCTTTATAATGCAGTGCACTGGAATCTTAATAACTATGCCTATATATAAATGCGTTATTCGTGATCAGTGGGGCCGGGGGAGTGGAACAGCCAATAAGCATGATGTATGCTACTACTAAAAAGCAAACAATTTCGAGGTTCGAGGTAACAGATTGCTTAACGTAGGATATAAAAACAACGTGAACCCAATATTAGCACCTCAACTATAAACAAAAACCTGAGGATTATTGTGTTGTTGTACTGTGTACACTTTGATTTGTTAGTTTTTGGCAAAGAAGCCACGATAAAAATAGTATGGAGAGTTCTCGCAGATTATACAATCAATCTAAGCCTTTTTTAGCAGTCATATTTCTTCAAGTTGGGCTTGCAGGAATGGATATTCTCTCAAAGGTTGCACTCAACCATGGAATGAGCAACTATGTACTCGTTGTCTATCGCCATGCAGTTGCCACTATTGTCATCACTCCTTTTGCTCTTTTTTTTGACAAGTCTCTGATCTCTCTCTTTCCTTCTCCAATTTTTTTATAGCTCGAATCTCTATTCGCATGATGATTGCATGAGCGCCGTCAAAATTATACAGTAATATGCAAAAAAATATTTGGAATTTAGGGAAATTTTTTTGAAGAATTTTGGAGATACATAAAACTTACTCAATAATCTTATAAGAGACCTACATGCATTAATTATGGTAAAATATTAGTAATTATTCTATTTTAAAAGGTGATTCCTAATATATAACTTTTAACTTTTTACATAAGTTATTGTAAGTTCGCTTCACTGAGCGGCTGAGCCTTGTATCTTAGAGTGAGGGTCAGACAAATTTGATTGAGGATTTTGATTTATTGTTATAAATTCAATTAGATTACTACCAAAACTACTTATGTTTACGTATACAATTGAATTCTTCTGTGCAGGAAGGTGAGGCCAAAGATGACCTTATCAATTTTTATCAAGTTATTACTACTCAGTTTGCTTGAGTAATGATTCTTTCATCAAATATAATTATAATTTTTTTCCCTACTTTTTGAAGATTCATTCTTAATTTAATCAATCATTGAGAATCCAATTTATGTGCAATTATTAATTTACTCTTGAATTCTGCATTAATTGCTAGGCCTGTTATTGACCAGAACTTGTATTATATGGGAATGAAGTACACATCAGCAACTTTTGCTGCCACGATGGTGAATGTTCTTCCAGCAATAACATTTGTAATGGCTTGGATACTAAGGTAATCATTCAGAAGCAGCTTAATACTTTAATATAAGTAAAATGGGTATGATTATTTTAATTAAATCGGGAATTCTAGGGTTCATTTCATATGATTTCACCAATCAAAGAAAAAGAAATGGAACAAACGTTATTATTAGTCCGATATCCCCCACTAGCCACCAATATGTGTAGGAGTAGCATAAGAATTTCATCTCTATTCTATATGTGAATTCTAGAGTTGTTCAAGGGCGGGACGGTCCGCTAAATCCACCGAAACCGGCAACTTTGAAGTTGCAGACTTAGCTTGGACAATAATTTTGAAAAGAAATTCTAAATGGACGGGCCTAGTCTGGCCCACTAATATTAATGGGCGGGTATGGACAACCTCAAACATATTGCGGGCTAGCACGCCTGGCCCGTTTATCATAATATCTATTTTCTATAAAATTTAATTTTTTAAATCTTACTAATTCGGTGTTGATTTATCTTTTCGAATATATAGTTTATTTGCACTAATATAGCTTTGGTAACACATAATTATCTTTATTCTTACCTTTGCAACTTAATTTATCGTCCTCTAACATTTTGTTTTGCGAAAATTTTAACTTTATCTTTATCTTATGTTGTGATTATCAACTTATTTTCTATTTTAACCAAAATTATGTTTTAATCTATATATATTAAAGGAAATTAGGTAGACTTATTTGAAAAAAGAAAAGAAAGGTATTATTAGGTTTGTTAGGCCCGCTGGCAAACCCACTCGTTTATTAGGACAGGTCATGGAGAAGTAGTTAAGCTCGCATAAAAGGGCTTGGACTAAGCCCGCTCTAATTACCTAAATACATCCAACTATCACTAAATATTACTCCCTCCGTCCCATATTATAGTGCTTCTTTCCTTATAAGGCGTCCCAAAATATAATTATTGTTTTCATTTTTTATTCCACACATTTCCATGATTTTCCTAGAAAAATTGTGCCACCATTATTTATTTGCTTCTTGGAAATAGTTTTTTGCTTTGGTTTATCAACTCAAAGGTTGAATGAGTCATGCATTTAATTCTCTTTCACCACTTATGGTCATTCTCTCTCCTAAATCAGCTTTTCCCCATAACATTTATTTTCAATACACAAAAACTCTTTACATTTCTCTTAGATTCTATTTACCTTAATAAACGTGAAAAAACAGAATCAGGCACTATAATATGGGACGGAGGGAGTACAAAACTGATACAAATATCTATTATATATGGCAACGCATAGGGGACACCAAAAAGTAAAATTTAGAAAATGAAAAAACAAACAAGCTAACTGCCTACTTTAATTAAACAAAAAATAAATAAGATCACCGTATCTCTTTCTTTGTTATATATGAAGAATTTTATATGGTTTCGCATGCACGCATCACGTACATTACTTCATTTTTTTTAAGAGGCTAAAACATAACTCGTAAGAAAATTTACATGGAGATAGAAGTTTTCAATAAATCGGTCTGTTAACTTTATTCTATTAATATTAGTTGTACCGAGATCATAGTTAGGATTATAAATAGCTATCTCTGTTTGGCATTACTAGCTGAAAATAAACTGAGATCATAGTTAGGATTATAAATAGCTATCTCTTTTTGGCATTACTAGTTGAAAATAAACTGAAACTGATAAGTTAACTGAAACTGATAAGATAAAGCTGAAACTGATAAGATAAAGCTGAAACTGATAAGATAAAGCTGAAACTGATAAGGTGCTAGAACTGATAAGGTAACTAATTAGTTTAATTATTTGGCAAAATTAGTTGATTAAGTTTATAAGCTATTTTAGCAAAATTAGTTATTGTCAAAATTTTGAAAAGATTTTCCAAAATTTCAGTCACCTGATTTTGAAAAGGCAAATTTTTTAACTTATCATTTAAGTCATTTTAGCCACCAGAAATTTTATTTAAGGAGCTCCCCAAACATTACTAATTATTTTACCACCTAAAATATGTTAGCACATTATCATTTAATATAAGGTAGATAAAATGATTTCCCAAATAGAGCTAAAAGAAGATAGATAAGCATATAATTATTGCTCTTTAAGTTTATAAGCTATTAAATAGTGGACACTACTCTTGAATTATTTCAAACTCAAACCAAACATTAATCATTAATTCTTAATTAGTTAATTAAGATAAATACTGAATAGCTCGCGGAGAAATGAATGATTATTCCCTGGCAAGTAATTAAGTGCCAAGTGTGGTAGTTTTTATGGTGATCCGTGATCTTCAATTAACAATTCTATTAGTATCTTAAATTATATAGTGGTAAAATATTGTGATTTATTCTAAATTACGAAAACGAGACAAATTGAACAATATTACACAATTTTCTAAATATTTACGTGTAGAAATAATAAACATGGTTAAAGTGTTGTAATTTGACAACATACATAAATCATGAGTGGATTGTTTTTTGTAAAACAAAAGGAGTGATTAAAAGTATAATCATTGCTCACTAGATATAACAGAAAATGATGTAATAGAAAAATACTACTACCTCCGTTTCTTAATAAGTGCAACATTTCCCTTATTTAATATGCCATCAAAAAGCAAGAGGGGACCACAACTTTTTTGTTTCATCACTTAAATTACTCTACTTTATTGTGGTCCCTACTTTCTCTCTCTACATTCCTTGGTATTCTCCCACTTTCTCTATATTGCACTTATTAAGAAACGGATATCTCTCAACTAAAGGAGGAGGTACCACTTAACTTGTAAGTTTATCATCAAATTCACACTTATATATATATTAAAAAATTTGGCATGTATCTTACCAACTATCCAACTATGATAGATAAAGACACATTATTAATAACTGAAGTCTAATGTGGATGATTAGGCTTGAAAGAGTGAAGTGTAGAAGCATACGTAGTCAAGCAAAGATAGTAGGAACAGTGGCAACAGTTGGTGGGGCAATGATGATGACATTAATAAAAGGCCCAGCACTTACTTCTTGGTCTAAAAATACCGCAACTGATCATAATGGGGTTAAACCACTTGATATTAGTGTACACGATGCAATTAAAGGTTCCATTATGATCATTATTGGTTGCTTTAGTTGGGCTGCTTTTGTCATTCTTCAGGTACGTCGTATATACATCAATATTTATTGGACTTTCCTTTTTACTTTAATAATTTTATACTCACTTTTTACAATCCATACATAATACAACATAACTAATAATTACAAACTAACAGCTAAAAAGTTTTGGTATTGCTTTACTTTTTGTATGTAGGCTATTACTTTGAAGACATATCCTGTTGAGTTATCTCTAACTGCATGGATATGCCTTTTGGGCACACTTGAGGGTACAGCACTTGCTCTTGTTATGGAGAAAGGAAGATCCTCTGTATGGGCAATTAATTGGGATGCTAATTTATTGGCTGCCGTTTATAGTGTATGTTCATCGCTCCAAACCTCACTTGCATATATAATGGCTTCTTCTATCTCATTTTGTTACACACAACTTATTTTACTCAAATGAAAATAGACTAATTTACTTTTTATTCATTAATATTTGTTTTCTTAATGATAATTATAGTTTTTCTAAAAAAAGAATTATTGTATTTTCATTTATTGTATTTTCATTTATTATGGATATGCCGTTTATAGTAATCGATTTTCTTTTAAAAAAAGAATTATTGTATTTTCTATTATAATGATTGCTTTTCTCCGTTTTAATTAATGCCCAATACTATTGTTTTTATGTACTCAATACGTATTGGGATTATTATTTATTGTATTAATTAGTATTGGGCTTCATTTATTATGTGTGTTTGGTGTGAACATTAAAGACCAACTTTCTATTGATTTTTTGGAGACCCCTTTCGAGAATTCGTGGTAAGATGAACCTCTGGCCTGCCCTCGCACAACCGTACAGGACCACTTACCCAGCGGCTTAACAAGCCCCAAACCTCTGCTCCCTCCAAAAATATTGAATTTTACTTCTAACAAACTTTGAACCTCGGTCTCCCATGTGGGATATAAGAAGTCATACCATTAATCCCAAGGATCCTTGCTAACTTTGTATTGATTAGGTTGTACTCCCTCTGTCCCAAAATATAGTTCTCATTTTCCTTTTTCACGGTAATTTATGCAAGTAGAATATAAGAGGGATAGTAAAGATTTTTTGTTTATTTAAATAAATGTTGTATGGGAAAAGATGATTTTAGGAGAGAGAGTGGAGATTTGGAGAATAATTGGTGAAAGAGCATTAATTGTAACATTTTGGTTGAATAAATAAAGGAAAAAACAAAATTCAAGAAGCAAATAAATGATGGGACACGATTTTCTAGACAAATCACGAAAGAATGTGGAACTAAATATAGAAATGGGAACTATATTTTGGGACACTCAAAATAGAAATGGGAAGTATATTTTGGGACGGATGGAGTATATATAGATATTACTATGCAAAAACTATATATACAGGCTACAACCTAACCAATTGGGCTCTAATGTTTACACCAAAAACACATAATAAATGAAGCTCAATACTAATTATAATACAATGATAACTAATCTCAATAATACTCTCTATCCATTTTTCATAGAGATGCTTTCATTTGCTTTACTCAACCTAAGTATTCAGATTGTATTTTTTACCACTAAGATCTTATACTTCCTCCGTTTCTAAATAAGTGCAACATTTGCATAGTGTTTACTATTCACAGTTTAAACTTTAATTAGCTTTGGAAATTTACATTTTAGGAAAAACATAATCATGTGGGATCTTGTTAGATTCGTCTGAATGTGAATTTTTTTAATATCAACTTTTTATAATTTTTACTTATTGATAATTAAAGTTATTAATGGTTAAAATAATGCATTGGCAAACGTGAAAATAAGAAATGTTGCACTTATTTAGAAACGGAGAAAGTATATACGTAAAATTAGTATTTTGAATGTAAACATTGTAAAAAATCTAACAAGATTTCATATCATAATGTTATCTTTTTTTCTTACTAACAAATCACCAACTAAATACTGTTTGAATTTATTTGAACTTCAATTAAATGATTATAGAAAGCAAGCAGCTGACAAGCTAAGTCATACATATAAAGATTATTGAAATTGGAGCTGTCAATTCTATAGCTTTTGGTTAGCCATTTTAAATTGAAGTGAACCAATAAAAAACATCTGCGCAATGACATACCGATATAATTAAGCTAAGTACTTTCATGATTATAGGGCATATTTTGTTCTGGATTGCTGTATTTTATACAAGGAGTTGTGATGAAAGAAAGAGGCCCAGTCTTCGTCACCGCCTTCAGTCCTTTGTGCATGGTAATTGTTGCTATATTGAGCACCTTCTTCATGGCGGAAAAGATGTATCTTGGAAGGTACTTTCTTAATATCTTACTTCTTTTTTTTTCTTATTGTTGTAACTGACTTGAATTTTATCTTTTTGTGGGTATATTAAAATTGTTAAAATTAAAGTAAGTGTTGAATTGACAAAAGAAGAGTGGTAGATACGTGAAGAAGTCTAATGTTATGCCATTTTTTAGGGTACTTGGAGCTGTCGTTATTGTAGTCGGCTTGTATATGGTTATATGGGGCAAAGGCAAGGACTATGACGCTCCTCCACTAGATGAAGAAGATAAAACAGGCGAGAAAGTGACAACACAAGTACAATTTCAAGGTCCAGAGCAGGATAATCCGAACAAAAACTTTCACGTCTTGCAAATTAATCAAGATATTCATGTATAGCTTTCCACTAATCAACAAAGATAGAACTACAGCCATGGCGCCATTAGTTCTGAGCCTTGCTGCTGAAGAGGAATTAATTTCGATCTTTGCTAATGGCTCCTAATTTAACTTGTTTGTTGATACTTCATATTTGTATGTGCTAGTTGAGTTTATTTACAACTCATTGGAATATCAAATCTCACGTGGGATAAAAAATTGTACCCTTGCATCTATGAAGAGAAGAGTCAACCTTGCACGTCAAATGAGGCTTATGCCTCAGTCTAATCATTACCATACATTTGTCTCTTTATCCGAACAAATTAAATGGAAAGGACGGGTACATTCTCATTCCAAGTTTCGATTTTTGATTGTTTGAAAAATTATTTCCAAATATTAACAACACTATAATATGTATAAACAGTGGTGTCCAACTGGGTCACTAGGTGGGTTTGAGTTGACCCAACCTGGGTCGGAATGATATAGGTGAGAGTGGGTCGTGGGTCGAGTGTGCGTGGTTATAGGTGGCTCTAGGTGGGGTCCAACTGGATGAGGGTCAGGTTGGGGTGGTGTCAGGTGTTAGTTGGGCTGGGTGAACTTGGGTCAAACTTGAATAGGGTGAATTCGGCCCAAATTGGGTCTCGGATGGACCTGAGTCTGAACCAATTGGCTATCGGAAGAACTTGGGTCTCCGGTGTCGAATGACCTTGGGTCGACTCAAACTGGTTTCGGGTGACCTTGGGTAGGCTCAAGCTGGCTTTAAAGGGATTGGTCGGCTCAAGCCAGTGTTGGATGGACTTGGGTAAGCTCAAGTTGGCATCGGATGGGTTTAGATCGGCTTATGGCTTTCAGAAGGACTTGGGTCAGCTCTAGCCTGCATCATATGGAGTGAGGTCGGCTCAAGCCGTCTTTCGGATGGATTTGGCCACTTAGCTCGGCTCAAGCCAACTTGCAGAAGGACTTAATTGGGTCGGGTTTGATCCTTGGTAAACCTGAGTCGCTTCTGTGCCAGGACATAGCTGCATTTAGATTAAGTAGCATTTGAAGCGCATATTGGGTCTGGTTGGTTTGGTTCAGATATAATCGCAAATGGTTTATAGAAATTATAAATATCTATCAAGAAATATCAATAAAATCATAAAATACAATTATTTTAATTAACATGTGATATATGAACGATGAATCCTCATAACTGATATACTTGACTTATGATATCATTATCCATTATGGTATTGTCCATTACTGCAGTGTCATGAAAACATTAAATATTTGGATCAAATAATCAACACCCTGAATTATTTGTTAATATAGTACTACGTTTAGTATGTTATATAACAAGTTGTCACGTTAGCAACAAGAACATTAGCTGATAATTGAATGAAGGGTTTTTTCACCAAATACCCCTTACAAATTTTTTTATTCACCAGATACCCCAACTTTTTTTCGAATTCACCGTATACTCTTGACTTTCTAAAAAAAATACATCCAAATGCCCTTAATGACTAACAGCGGTTAACTCTGTTAGTCATTAGTGTTAATTAATCCTAAAACCCTTAATTAACTCCAAAAATCCTAGTAAACCCTAATTAACCCTAAAATCCTAACTAACCCTAAAAACCCTAACTAACCCTAATCCATCCATAGCCCAACAGCCCCCCACCCACCCCCATCCCACCACCCCCATAACCCCATCCCCACCAGCCCCCCTCCCCACCACCCCCAGCCCCCATCCCCTCTCCCTTTCGAAACAATATAAAGTTGTCGGCAGTTTTGTCCCTCGATCTCCCCCTTCGATCTGCTGGCAGTTTTGAGAGGTCGATCTCCCCCCTCGATCCGCCGGTAGTTTTGTGTTTTTCGAAAGAGGTTTTCAACGACATTTTGTGTTTTTCGAAGGGGGTGGGAAGGTTGCGGGCTGGAGGTGGTCGAGGCAAAGAGAGTTAGGGCTACGAGGGTGGTGGGGAGGGCGAGGCGCAACGGCGGGGGAGATCGAGGGGGGGGAGGCTATGAGGGAGAGGGAGAAGGGTTGGTGGGGATGGGCTAGGGGGGGCTGGTGGGGTTGGGGGCGGGTTAGGGAGAGAGAGAGTTGGGTTGACTTAGGGTTAATTGGGTTGATTTAGGTTTTTTGGGCTAATTAGGGTTTTTTAGGATTAATTAGGGTTTTTAGGATTAATTAACGTTAATGACTAACGGAGTTAACCATCGTTAGTCATTAAGGGTATTTTGTGTCATTTTTTGAAAAGTCAGGAGTATATGGTGAATTTTGAAAAGTGTTGGGGTATCTGTGGATAAAAAAATTTGTCAAGGTTATTTGATGAAAAACCCGTTGAATTAAATAATGAGAAATCGAGAATATGATATTAGAATATTAGATAATAGATATATGTACAATTGAAACTTATGAAACATACTAAGAAATAAGAATTGCAAAGTATGAACTTATGAAGTTAGTTATAAAAAAAGGAAATATATTGAATGATTACACTAATAACATATTGAATTTATTAAATAATATATATGAAGTTTCTAATTGCTAATAATGATAATAATAATGCATAGGATACTTGTATTACTAATTTATAAAGTTACTATATTAAGACTTGAATTATTGGTAATTTGCTTATTGCATTAATGCATTATGAAATTAATTAACTATTACATATATATATATATAATATATATATATATATATATATATATATATATATACATTGAAGTCATTAATAATCAATCATCACTATTATATAAGCCAAGTGGGGAGTAATATAATAGTTTCCTATTAGAAATTTAATTAATTGTCCATCCACAACAAAAATATTACATTCTAAATTTCCAAATACAACCTCTAGCAGTTAATCAAAACCAATTCCATACATAAACTTGCCAAAAAAAAAAATCAATCAAATCTCTATTAAATCCAAACAACTCATATAATGTTCAATCACATAAACTTGCTAATAAAAAAGATTCAATCAAAATAAAAAATTCATAATCAAGAATTTACCACACATTAATACCACGTACAATCAAAATAAAAAAATACATGACAACATTCTCAGCATTAAAGAGACAACATAACTTCAAACTTAAAACAAAATTTCCATAACGCAAACTGAATTACAAACAGAGACTTAAAACAAAAACAAAAAAAATAAGTTCTCTTCATAGATTGGAGCTTCATGACATTTCAAATACGATTCTTAAATTTGCGGATATTGTACTATTAATCAGGTACGCAATTTGTTATTGAAAATAAATATAGGTGTAATTTTCTATGTTCAGTAAATCTTAAAAGATATGTACTATATATGTTCGAGTAAGTTTAAACTCAAATAACAGTAAATATTAAGAACATGTCTTGTGTTAGATTTTTTTTAAAAAAAAAAAATTTAACTCAAATTACAATTTATTTAAAATTTCATTCAAATATAGTTGAAATTCTAATTAAAATTACATCAGAAATGGTCGGAAAAAATATCAGGTCAAAAAATATCTTCAAATTTGGGCCTAGATATTGAAAAAATTGAGACAAAATACTTAAACACGAATTATTTTTATACCCAGATATTAAAAAGAATTTGAGAAAAAATACTTCAAACCATATATTAAAATCAAAAATTTGTGCCTGTAATCAAATTTCAGCTCATCAACTCGATATTTAAAAATACCTTATTGACGACATGAAGAGCATCGCCATGACAGCCAAAGCCAGCTCCAACGTTGAAGAAATCATAATCGAAGGTCTCAGGAGAGTGAACTCGGCGACTCGGGAGCTGAACTCAACAAAAACTCACTAAGAAACTCAACGCTTCTCTTTTACGTCCACAAAAGCGGATTAAGATTGAGAGGTTTAGCTAAAAATGAGAATCGAGTGTGTGGTTTGATTTGGGGAAGATTAAGGAAGATGATGAAAAGGAGAGAAAAAGTGACGACTGCATTTTTTTTCAATTAAATAGAGAGGGAAAAATAATTACGTGAAATTAAGAGATTAGTTTGGGAAAAAAAAACTACATGCAATTTCATTACTTATACTTAACTATTAATGTGTTTTTAAATACTATTTGTATGTATTTCAATCTTTCTTATTCACAAAATGGAGGTGAACTTAGATACGAACTTTCGTTATTGATTTTTTTTACTACCGAGTAATAGTTATTCTCAAAATATCGTCGCATGCATAGTGTGCATAAAAAGCTAGTCAAATCTAACTTTTTTTAGACATTCGATACTTTGGTTCTTTGTGAAAAACTAACAACCATTCTGATTAATAATTAGAGTAGATAGACTAAGTCACTTAGTGACTAACTCACTTAGAGTTAGAATGTTAAACACTTACTCAACATATAACAACGAAAAGTTAAGTGAAATTAAAAAATGAGAAATTGAAAAATGAGAATATAATATTAGAATACTAGAGTATGATTATATGAAGTATGAATTTATGAAATTATAAATAAGGAAGTGTGAAGAATAGAGTATGAACTTATACTAACTCACTTACTCACAATATAACAACAAAAAGTTAAGTTATATATATGAAGACTAGAGTATGATTGTATGAAGTATGAACCTATGAAATTATAAATAGGAAAGTGTGAAGTTTGAACTTACAAAATTTTACAATAACTGATTAATGAATATTTTTTATTTCTTAGTATTTGAATATTTTGTGTTTATTAAATATTTATTATGAGTGTTATTATTTCAAATTTATTTGACTTGTTCGAGTTGATAAAAGTTATAGAGGGTGATTCCTTCACTACTTTAGTGTCAATTTGATAATTTTTGTATATACTTAAAAATTTAAAATTATTTTCATTATTTAGCTTATTGGAATTAATGAGAGTTATCATGGGTGACTCCTTGACTTTATTATTAATTTGATATGTTTATACTATTTATAAAATTTAGATACATTTTAATATTAAATACTATTAAGTTGATAATTTAAGTTTTAATGGGTGATTCCATCAACTCATTTTATAAATTTGATGAATTTGATGATGTTAATGTATTCTTAAACTTTAATACCTCTAGAATCTATTTTAATGTCTTTGTTATCATTGTTACCTTTTGTTTGTTTTTATGATTTAATTAAATTATTTTCATGTGAGCTTTTATTTTAAACCGTTTAAAAATACATCGATATCTTATTTTTCGAAATTATATTATTTAAAAGTGAAAACAACTAATACACCATAAAAATCAACTATTTAGATATATTAACCAATAATATGAATTCAAAACATAAGATACCAATGTATTTTTAAACGGTTTAAAATAAAACTTCACATGAAAATAATTTAATTAAATCATAAAAACAAACAAAAGGTAACAACGATAACAATGACATCAAAGTTATTAGGCTGTTTACATGACCCAATAGGTTGGAAAGAAAATGAATGTACATTAAGTACATGATTAAAGAAGTCATTCAAGGAGAGAGAAATAAGGAATGATGGAGGATATAATATAGAGAAAGAAGGAACGAGGTCAAATTTTTGAGAGAAAGGAACATGAGATTATAAAACAATAGGTCAAACCGATAAAGACTCGTGAATCACCACACTGATCTCATCGATGGACTACTTCAAGGTAGGATTTTCAACCAATGGGTTTTCCTTTAAAATATCTATCATGTTGATTTTTTTCTATAATTTGAACATCAATCCCATAACACTCATTTTCTATCCAACCCACATCATCATCATCATAAATATACGATTGGAGATGAGAATTTTGAGTAGAATAATCAAATTCATATTGGGGTGAGGGGTTAAAATTATTCACTAATGTAGCATCACACAAAGAATATAATAAAAGTAGAGTGACAATTCGAAGAATAAGGTGTTATAATATACATATGGGGTTGTGGGGTTGGTCTAGCATATTAAGACATATTCCACTCATAGTTATTCTTAGTCAACCACTCAATCAAATCCCAACTATAATATGGTGATTGGGCTAGAGATTTCTTGTTAGACATAGAATCAAACGCCATCCTAGTTTCTTCATTTAAACCTTCATAAATCAATAGGCACATATCCCAAATTTCAATTCCATGGTTAGTACCAAAAAAACTGCCAAGTCTATAATAGTATTTCCAAAACAATTCATTCATATATTGAGGAAAAGAAAAAAATTGCTCTTATATTACTAGCAAGAATATTGGGTTCATGGAACATATATGGTAATTCATGAGAACACATGAAAAAATCGGGAGAATTTTGATATGATGCATTAAAATTATAAACATGAGAACCACAAGAATCATTAATATGTTGCCTAGCATAAGAATTATTCTCATCATAATAATAATATGGCTCCATGATACCGAAAAAAACTATATTCACAAAAGAAAGCAAAAAAAAGTATCTACAATCGAGTCTCACTAGATAAAAAATCTAGATAAAAAAAAATTTCTCTCCGACAACAGTGCCAAAATTTGGTATGCGTGTTGCGCACCTAACAAAAAAGTTAACCTAACTGACCTCTTAACCATGTAGTAGGGTAAGTCAGGGTCGATCCATAGAGAGAAAGTTGTTCTATGATTAGCCCTTAAGTAATAGTAAGACTAAAGGAGATTAATATCAAGAATAGTAGAATCAACTATACTAATCAATTAATTCATAAAGTTTCTAGAGCTAAGTATCTCAACTAACAATGAATTAATACGATAATAATTCCTACCCCAAACTAATCAATTAAATCTTCACACAGAAAAGTACACCATATAAAATACCACAAACCCCTCCCGAGTATCTATGGCTTCCCTAATATGCACTTAAACCTACTCTCGTGGAATCATGCAAATTAAAGACATTAAACGCGACACTCTAACTTCCTAACAATCTATTCTAGCTACTCTTGTGGAGAACTTCATGTCCTTAATTGTAATATTCAAATCCGTCAAAATCCAAAGCTCGTTGTGATCAAGACAATGAAATCATAACAATACTAGTTTTCCCTAATCTGGTATTATTGAAATATGCACAAGGAATTAAGCAAGAACAATTAAGTAATTAATTTGGAAATTTAAAGGTATAATCATGAATTTATTCATACTAAGGTTCAACTTAACCATAGATTATAAACTATGAAAGCATAATTGAAATAAATAAAATATAGAGAAGAATAATAAAACATAATAATAGAAAACAAGGACAAAAGAAGAAGAAAAGAGATACTTGAATTAGTGGAAAAAAGGTAGAGTCCTGAAAAACAATGGAAATCTACAAGTTTTTTCTCTGCAACTTCTCTCTCTGAAAACCCTAAGTATAAACTAATAATGATGATAGTAATATCTAAAATATTGAGAATAAGGTTTAAAGTTCTATTTATAAGCTAAGTATAATATAAACCGACATAAGTTAGGACATGAGAAAAATACGACAATACAGCAAGTGGTAAGGTCAAGCAACTTCTTGCATTGTCGTACACGGTTGTGTAAAATCTCGACTGATCGTGTGAGCAAGGATTGCAGGTTGCACAGTCAAGCACAAATCCGCACGGGCGTGTGAGCGAGGCAGAGGTTTCAGATAACTTTTGATTTAGAGTTCTGTTTTACATATATAATATATAGTTAGAAAGCCCTTGAAGTATATTTTTAATCTCTAATAAGATTCGTATTATAATTTTTATGTCAAAAGTTATGGAAAAAATGGTGCACATGTGTCATATTTTGCACAAGTACACAAAATCATGTGTATCTTCTTGTTTTCCAATCTATTTTAGGCACATGATATATCGTTTTCAAGGTCATCCAAGTGCTTTAATCATCGTGTCCTCAAATAGGAGTCCAAAGAACCTGAGAATACATCAAAAGACAAAACAACTCGTAAAAGTATCGTAACGTATAATAAAAAGGGACCTAAATATGCATTATGCAATGTAAATGCTCTAATACTACATCAAAATGTACCTAATATGCAACTAAATAATGTTAGAATATGCACTTATTAGTTTTACGAGAAGTACCTATAAGGTATACGAGAAGTACCTTAACTCTATAGGACAATTAACTTTAGGCTATACAAGAAATACATCTAACATATACGAAAACTACCTCTAAGGTATACGAGAAATACCTTTATGTTATACAAGAAGTACCTCTAAGGTATACTAGGAGAAGGAGTACCTCTATGTTATACAAGAAGTATCGCCAAGGTATAGGAGAAGTACCTTGGGACTATATGAGAAGTACCTTCGGTTATATGAGAAGTACCTTCGGTTATATGAGAAGTACGTTTAGGTTATACAAAAATTACCTCTAAGGTATACGAAAAGTATCTATAGGCTACACAAAAAGTACCTTTTCCTATAGGATAAGTACCTGTGGGTTAGACAACAAATACTTGTATGCTTTATAAGAAGCACATATAAGGAATACGAAATGTACCTTAAGTCAACACGAGAAGTAACTCTATGCTATAGGAGAAGTACCTCTAGGCTACACGAGAAGTACCTTTAAGAAGTACCTCAATGCTACACGAGAAGTACCTTTACCTTACATAAGAAGTACCTTAAGCCTATACAAGAAATATGTCCACCTATATGATAAATACCTTAAGCTTATACAAGAAGTACCTTAAGCCTGTACGAGAAGTACATTCCCTCTATAAGAGAAGTACATTCACCCTATAGGAGAAGTACCTTTAACATATACAAGGAGTACCTTAAACTCATTTTTACGATGATTTTGCATATTTCACAATTATATTTTATTTTGCTCATTTTATGAAGTTTTTGCTCATTCTTAACTTGTTGCAGGAGGTCACTAGCCGATGTGGCACTCACCAGGACACGTGTTGTTGTTTCATTGGATGAATTTTTTTTTTTTTAAAAAAATAAAAAACCAAAACACTTTTTTCTTTTTTCGCTTTTTCTCAACTCTCTTTCTCTCTCCCCCCACCCAAGTCCCCTACACTCTTTCTCCCTCTCCCACCCCTGCCCACCGGAGAAGATGCCCCTTTCCCCTCCCACCCCACAAAAACCACAACCCACACTTTCTCTCTCTCTCTCTCTCTCTCTATTTCTTCAAGGCAAAAAAAATAACCATGAGAGTTCCCCTCTTTTTTATTTTAATTTTAAAGCCCATTAGAATTCCACCTTTCGATCCATAACTCACTCCACCACTGTTTTCTCCTCCAACTCTACCGCCACCTCCAGTCGAAAAACGAGGTTGAAACGCAGAGTATCGGGGATCAAATCCTTGAATTGAAACGGATTTGAAGAGATCAATGGCGGAAGCAGACGAGTCAAAGCTCGGCTGGTGAAGGAGCGAGTCCAGAGAGGATTTGAGGTGGATATGCGTCGATAATGGAGAAAGAAATGGAAGGGGAGAGTCAAAGCAAGTGAGAGAGTTGACACCATTGTTAAAGTGAGAGCACAGAGAGAAAGTGCTGACAACTCGGTGTAGAGGATCACATGATAAATATAAGAAGCAAAATATGACTTAATTTAATAAGACAAGTCATAAAAATATAACCATCAATTCAGTGTGTATCTTATAGAAAAATGTAAACCAAAATGAATCAAGATTTTATGAGCTAAAAAACCATATTCGAACTATGACAATTATCATCTTTAAATCAATATATGTCAAGAATTGTAGTTGATATTGGAAAGGGCCCATATTTCTTAGTTCACCCCAGGGCCTCCAATATGTCAGGAAGTGCAGATGGGGGAGGCGAGGGAGGAGAAGAAGCAGTAGAGGTGGTTTGGAAGGGGGGGCTGGAAAGGCTAGAGGGAAGGGGGGGTGTGGAAAAGGAGACAGGGGGTGGATCTAGGGATGCGGTGGTATTGGCTCAGGCATTCAGGTGGTGTTGGGTGGGGATGAGGTTAGAGAGTTAAAGAAAATGTTATTTTCTTTTTTACTTTTTTTAACCTGTTTTACCGGTTCTTGGCCAGGTTGGCCTATTCTAAGAATTTTTATATAAATTTTGATCTATTCAATAATAACCGAAAGTTTGTATTATTACGGACGAAGCGGTCAAAGTTTGTATTATTCTAGTTAATAATCCTATGAAATAACACAATGAAGTATTATTTAATCGTGATCATTGATGTTTGTATAGATTGTGAGGGATTTAAGTAGGAGATAAATATATATTGAAAAATGATGCATAGTGAAGAGAGAAACAAATTATTGCGAGGTAGAGTAGTGAAATAACATATAATTTATTCCCTAACTTCGTTTTGAAATGGCATATGATTTAAATGGTTTCCTTTATGAACACCAGCCTTTATATGCACGCGATGCGTGCGTTAATTTCAAAATTTGTTATTTTATTAGATACTTCATTCGTACTTTATTTATGATTAAACTTAAATGTGAAAAATTCAACAGTTAGATGAATTTAGATATATTAGTTCGCTAATGTAAAAAAATAAAAAGGTTGTGAGGGATTGTTAACATTATTTTTTTTGTGAATGAATATTGAACAGAAAGAAGAAAAATAATGAGTTGGTTTAACTGAATTAAAAAGTATCAAAGGTAGTGAATGTTCAGACTTTTCATGTGCACGTTATGTATGCCATCTTTTTTATAAGGTATAAATATTTTGTCCATTTAATTTTTGATTGAAGTATTTGATGCATATACCATTTTAAACTTGTTTTAAATGGCAAGTTGGAATGAGAATTTTTAAATGATTTGCTTTTGTAATTTTTTTCATTCCATTAATTAGATCATTAAGGGTATTTTAGTCACTTCAAAAGAGGACACTGCACCTCCTCTCTTGGCTTATATAATAGAGATATAATTGTTATCTTGAAAAATAAAAAGCAACTATATCTCCATAAAAAAAACACCATTACGACTATAATAATCGTCTTGCATGAGCATGCATTTAATATTGCTTGGTGACATGTTTTTTCATAGTAATTTTTGGGGTTGTACCATTGTTATATACTATGTTAGCTTGTTTGTTACTCTACATTCTCTTTTTTTTGGGGGGGAGGAGGAGAGTAAGTGTAATTTCCTTTTTCAATAAAATTTGAACATATATTATTAGAGTTTCATAATTTATTATAGTAATTAGAAAATGAATACTACATCTTTTTCTAAATACATGCAACATTGAAAATTTATATTATTGATATAGTATTTTTAACTGAATTTGAAAGCTAATATATAAATATAAATGCTATTGTATAATATATTATTGGATTTGTCTCAAAATAGGTTTTACTAACCAATAACTAAAGAAACCAATAGTCAAAGTATTAACATGTGTGATAGTCAATATTTTGAATCTATTTAGAAATAGAAGAATAACTAATGGTTGAATTATAATATGTCTGTGATGTTGCTTATATTACCGCTTCTGAAAATTTATATAAAAATGACATTCTTTATTCAAGTTTCCTGTTTAGAGATATAATATTATTATTCAATTTTCTTTGGTTTATATAATTTTATTGGATTCCCTTCTTTTTTATAGCTAGAGCTTGATAGGTGAGGATTGAGAATTTGGAGGACCATCATATATTTGACATTCAAATAATAACTACTATTTGGGTCCGGACGTTGCTCCGGATTCGCACTGTTTTCCGAATTTGATATGCATTTTTTTTCCGTTCCCATTAAAATATATTAAGAAAAACTCAACATTTAAAAAGTATAAATATAATAATGTGGACACTTAAAGCATGATTAAAAGTTGGTTCAGATAGTAATTGTGTCATGAATAATAGCAAGAGGTCATGGGTTCAAATTTTGTTGCAAGCTAATATTATTTTTGTTAATTGACATAACTTATGCACACATTGGACAATTCTAGTGGAGTAACAGAGGTGTCACGTGACATATATACATTATCACACACGCCTTTTAATATATTTGTATTGATATATTTATCAATTATTATTAAATGACTTTAGGGTTCAAGGGCCGAGTTTGAGAAGAGTCCAAATGACCTGGACCCAAACCTTGACCCTTGGGTTTAGAAAAATGGATCCAAATCCTTAAATTAAAGTCGAATCTAATAGAGTCCGGGTAAGATCGTGAACTGAACCCAAGCCTATTCCTAATTATTACACTTGAAAACCCCAAACACATGCATGTTGGAAGACCCAACCCATTAAAATCCCATACCTTTTATGCGCACTCCAAAGTCGTATTGGGCCATGGGCATGCTACATCTACTTGCAACTTCCGAGCAGGCCTGCAAAATCTCTACCTGTTCACCAAACTCATGATTTCTCAACCTTTTCTCCACTTTACTCACTCTTGACTTTTACTCCATTTGGCTGACCTCCCCTCTCACATTTTCCCGGTTCTTATTGGAGAGAAATACAGGCAGCCCTAAATCTTCATCAATTCTTCCAAATTCTTGGCTTCTGAATGAATTACACTCGATGAAGTAAATACTGAGGTTTACTTTGTCTCAAAATCTTAGTCAAAAGATGCCCACTTAAGTGAGTGATCTACAATGTTATAAGATCTTGAAAAAGGGCAAATCTTGGTAATTTGTTTTGTTGATCACAAATTAATTTACCATTTCATCGATCAACTTGGGTCTTTAGTGAAAATTCCAAGTCTTGCTCTGCGATCTCCAAAAGGGGTTTCTTCCTTGTAAATTTCAACTTGGATTTATCTTGTAAAATTCTTGAATTGCAGCAGCAGCAGCAGCAACAGGAGAGAGAAAGAAGTGGGAATTCAATGGCGACATTACCAAATTCAATGGAAAATAAAGCAAGATTTCCTCCGGCAATAATTGTGCAGCAGCAGCAGCAGCAGATGGGTGGTGGTTCATCGCCTTCAAGTAGTGGTGGTGGTGGTGGTGGTGTTGCAACGCCGAATTCGAATCAGAAATCGAATTCCCCGCAATTGAGTACACCGCCAGGGCCGCCTGTATTCAGCTCGCCGTTGCGGCCGGCTGCAGTACCGTTTCGAACATCTCCTGCTTCTCCTCAACCTGTTGCAGTTGCAGTGGCTTTTCCCCCACCTATTTCAACCACTCCTCCTTCTTCTTCTTCTACTTTACCCCCTTCTTCCCCTCCCACTTTTTCTTCTCATAACACCTCTTTTGACTTCAATTCTCTTTCCCCCCTCAACTCTCTTTCTCCCCTTGTTCAATTCTCTTCTCATAAGGTGATTCATTCAACCTCTCTTGTTTTCTTTTCTTTTGTTTAGTATTCATTGATTGAATTGGCTGCATTGTAATCGTTTCGTTGGATCAAGTTGTCTATTGCTCTGATGTGTTTCAACATGTTCTACATTTTGTATTCATTGATTGAATTGGCTGCATTGTAATTGTTCTGTTGGATCGAGTTGTCTATTGCTCTCATGTTTTCAACATGTTCTACATTTTGAAGTTTTTTATGTGTGTTGTGGGTGGTCATTGATCTTATATTGAACATATTATGACAATGTGTTGCTTTATTCTTGGTTGTTTGCTGAGTTTTAGCAGTGTGTTGCTTCATTGGTTTGGACAGATATTGAAGCAGAAAAAGCAAGCAAATGTGCCGAGTTTGGGGTTTGGGGCATTGGTGTCGTCTGGGGGAGAGATTGCTCAAGGTCCTCAAGTAATTCAGCGTGATCCTCATCGTTGCCAAAGTTGTGGGGCTTATCCCAATCCGTATTGTAATATTTTACCCGTTTCAGGGCAGTGGCAATGTGTTGTTTGTCGTAAATTGAATGGGAGTGATGGTGAGTATGTAGCATCGAGCAAGGAAGAGCTTCGTAGCTTTCCTGAATTATCCTCTTTGATGGTTGATTATGTTCAAAGTGGAAGTCGATTGTCGGGTTTTGTTCCTGTTTCGGATCCAAGAACGTCTGCTCCCATTGTTCTTGTCATTGACGAATGTTTAGATGAACCGCATCTTCAGCATTTGCAGAGTTCTCTTCATGCTTTTGTTGATTCGCTCCCCCCAACTGTAAGAATTGGAATTGTTTCGTATGGTCGAACTGTATCTGTATATGATTTCTCTGAGGACTCTACTGCATCTGCTGATGTCCTTCCTGGGGATAAGTCACCTAGTGAGGAGAGTTTAAGAGCATTGATTTATGGGACAGGTGTATACTTGTCTCCAATGCATGCTTCACTTCCCGTAGCACATACCATCTTCTCCTCATTCAGGCCCTACAAGGCAAGCATCCCAGAGACTGCAAGAGATCGCTGCCTGGGTACTGCAGTAGAAGTTGCCCTGGCAATGATCCAAGGGCCATCTGCTGCTGATTTGTCCCGAGGGGTGGTTAAGAGGCCGGGGGGGAAGAGCAGGTTAATTGTTTGTGCTGCTGGACCCAATACTTTTGGTCCTGGATCAGTTCCTCATTCCTTTAGTCACCCAAACTATCCTTATCTTGAGAAAACTGCAATAAAGTGGATGGAACATTTGGGTCAGGAGGCCCATAGACAGCATACAGTTGTAGATATTTTATGTGCCGGTTTTTGCCCTGTAAGAGTTCCTGTATTGCAACCCCTCTCAAGAGCCTCAGGTGGTGTGTTTATACTTCATGACGACTTTGGAGAGGTGTTTGGTGTAAATATGCAGAGGGCGTCAAGTAGGGCTGCAGGCTCCCATGGTTTTCTGGAGATACGCGTTCCTGAGGATATTCTCATCACACAAATTGTTGGTCCTGGTGAGGAAGCTCACTCGGATTCACGGGAAAATTTTAAGAATGATGCATCTCTTTCTGTTCAAATGCTAAGTGTGGAGGAAACACAAAGCTTCTCAATTTTCATGGAAACCAAAAGAGACATTAAAACTGAACATGTATTTTTCCAATTTGCCATGCAATATTCAAATGTTTATATTACTGATGTAACTAGGGTTATTACAGTGAGATTGCCTGCAGTTGATAGTGTGTCAGCCTATCTCGACAGTGTTCAAGATGATGTGGCTGCAGTTCTTATTGCCAAAAGGACTCTGCTGCGAGCTAAAAACGCTTCCGAAGCAGTAAACATGCGTTTGACAATAGATGAAAGATTGAAAGATATAGCTTCAAAGTTTGGCTCACAAGTTCCAAAATCTAAGCTCTATAAGTTTCCAAAAGAGCTTTCTTCCTTGCCAGAGTACTTGTTCCATCTTAGAAGAGGTCCATTGCTTGGAAACATTGTTGGTCATGAAGATGAGAGATCTGTGCTAAGAAACCTATTTCTAGATGCTTCTTTTGATCTTTCTTTGCGAATGGTGGCGCCTCGATGTTTAATGCATCGGGAAGGGGGCACCTTTGAAGAGCTTCCAGCTTATGATCTGGCAATGCAGTCAGATACTGCTGTTGTCCTAGATCATGGTACAGACATCTTCATCTGGCTGGTAAGCTTTTTTTACTTTCTTCACTGCCGCTTCCTCGTCTAATAGAGATTCTTAGAAGTAGCTATATGTTAATCTCTTGAGAGGCTTGCTTTGCATAACTTCAGCCATTATATATACATCTTGTTATACTCCCCATGTTTTCTTTTGATGCTCCTAGTTGGAATCTTTTGAAGTGACAACAAAAAGTCAACTAGGAGCATCCAAATGGAAAAGGTGTACTGGGTCTTTTGTGGTCAAGATAATGATTGTAGGACAAGTATATAGTACAGGAAGGACTTAGATACCTAATGTAGATGTAATAAAAAGCATGTCTACTTTGTTCAAGAATGGCTCAGATTTCAAAGAGCTAGGATGTGATATTGACATATATGCATGTGCATATCTGTTGTGTGTGTTGTTTGTGCTCGTGCATGCTTTTTGATGAATACACCAAATGCATGTCACTCATATATGAAGGGAGGAAGTATATTGATGATATCACCATAATGTCAAAAAGAAGAAAAAAAAGTATGCTTATACTGAAGCTGAGGAGTTCAGCGACCAACTTTTAAAAAGCTAAGCCTTGACAACTAATATAAAACTTAGACACCTGGCAGGACAAGGCTAAGCCGTGATGAACTTATTAACTTCTTTCTCACGTCATACTCCGCCAATTTTCCAAGGAACTCGCTTCCACCTTTCGATAATGCATCTATAATATACCTATTCATTCACATTACAAGTATATGGTTTGATTATTCTAAGAGCCAGCTAATCTGCCATTGCTGTTATGCTTGCTTCATAGGCGCTTATATTGTACATTTTGTTTTTCCAAAAGGGGTTTGTGCCAATTCAGATAGTTGTTCTAGGTTCTTTTTGGTCAAGGGTAAGTGTATCTTCTATTTAATTTTCAATTCCCACTTGTATACTTGAACTTAACGAATCCCAGTGGTATCCCCAAGTTTTTGGATTCCCAAAAACATACCTGAGATACTGCCATCTGCCCATACGTGACATAATTGGTTAAAAACAGTTAGTGTGCTGTTAACTGTATTTGTTTTAGGTAAATCTTGTTTAATGTTGGTTAATTGCCATAATTTAGCATTTCCCCCCTTTTTTGATTTCCCTCCAAAACTAAACCATAACAAGTATAAAACCGAAATCACCCTTCTTCCTCATTCTTTCATTTCTAATTCTTCAATCTCATCTTTCTTCTTGCTACTGCTGTTATGTCTCAAAAGACACGCTCATCCACTTCAACTGGCAGGTATCAGCTCCATGGTTGTTGGGTCAAATTTAGGAAGTGCAATTGTGACCCTTCTAATTTCTATGAGATCAAAGCATCTGGGTCAAAAATAACTTTTGTTCTACTTTATTTTTTGAGTACTTCGTTACTTAGTATAAGTGCATTATTTAATTTTTTTCTTTGTTGAGGGAGCAATACTTAACTTAATTGAACACATGACAGCAAAAGAGACAGAAGAGTGCTCATCCTTTTTTTTTGAAACAGTGATGCAAAAATGACAATAATCCAAACTGATGCACTGAAACAGTTATCCAAAAATGACAGTAATCCAAAAGTGTCACGACAGTAATCCAAAAGTGTCAAAAAGCCATACATGTTTCAAGGTTCTTTTTGCAAAACCAGAAAGTAGAAAAGATAAGAGTTTTATCTTACTGCACTACATAACTTAAAAACTAAGCGAAGGATCAGTACTCATACAAAAGAAACTGATCAGTTTTCATCCAGAACACATAAACTTAGTTATGTACCAAAATTATAAGCTGCTCCCCTAAACAGTACCAAGAATTCGTTGGAAGAAGATGATTTGACGAGAGTGAGTGAGAATTTGGTGAGAATTTTACGAGGCAAAACAGGGATACACTGAGTGAGAGATGAAGAATTTCGAGAGTTTTTGTCCAAACGATAAATAGAACAGAGGGTATACTAGTAGAAAAGGACGATTTTACCTTATTTTATCTACGTAGATGTCAAGCAGTTACCCTAATTTTACCTTAACCATGGTGTGTAACCACGTAAACAAGAGTTTAACAGAAAATAATAAGGTTTAGCAGATGGCAGTATCTCAGTTTTGTTTTTGGGAATCCAAAAAACTTGGGTATACCACTGGGATTTGTTAAAAGTTCAAGTATACCACTGGAATATGTTAAAAGTTCAGGTCTAGTTGAAGGATAAGTAAAATGCCTTGGATACCTGATGCAGATGTAATGACAGCATGTGAGCTTATGTCAAATCACTAATTGGTTATTTTGGTGGAATTTCTAGAAACTTCTGTCATATATGAAACAAGAGAGAGCAAAAAAAAAAAATTTGCTCTTGAAATGCTATGAAATCTCTAGTTCTCCAGGATCTAGGTTGCTATCTTGTTATTTGTGCATGCATATATATTTGTTGATGTCCATGCTCACTCTCGGGTGTGCATGTAAATATGTTTGCGCACATCAATGCTTTTGATGAATACGCTTCAGGGCTTGTCACCGATATACGAAGGATGTCCAAGAATGAGAAGGGATTCTTACAATGGAGCGTAGGAGTTGGGACACCAACTTTACGAAAGCCTCATCAAAAGAAAAAACAAGAAAACTTGGATCGGTGACATGGCCAAGCTAAGCCCTGTAAAAACCCATCAACTTCTGTTGTACCTCATACACCACCGAATTTCCTAAGGAAGTAGCCTCCACATTTCGGCCATGCAATTATTATTTAATCTATTTGTCCACATCACAAGCACACTGATGATTCTAGGAGCCAGCTAATCTGCCATTGCCTTTAACCTGTTGTTCATGCTTGCTTTTCTCCATATTCCCTTCTGCTATTCATGCTTGCTGAACGCACTGCCTGCATATGACCTTTTAAGCCCGGGCCACAGGCTTCTCTCTCTAATCGAATGATTTCTTTTCTCCTTGTGTTTGATGGTTCTTGGTACATCTTCACATTATCTATTTTATTCATTCTTGCTGAATGCACTGCCTGCATATATTATGTTTTATTTGTATAATGGCTTGCAGCTGGCTCTTCTTTCTTCCATTCTAATGAAAGCATGTACTCTCATCCTTTTCAAAAGTTTTTCCTTCTAATGCGTAGTTTATTTTTTATTTTCTTGTTAAATTTGATTTTCAGGGTGCAGAGCTTGCTGTTCAAGAAGGAAACTGTGCTGCAGCCTTAGCAGCTTGCAGAACGCTAGCAGAGGAGCTTAGTGAATCAAGGTTTCCAGCTCCACGCATTCTTGCATTTAAGGTTACATTCTTTTCTTCTGCTTCTGCTGTTTGAGTTTGTTACTTATATTTTCTAATATACCTCTCTCCCTCTAAAGAAGTAGTCAAATGCTAAAAAAAATTGATCCTTCACAGGAAGGGACCTCGCAAGCACGTTATTTTGTTTCTCGACTAATACCAGCTCACAAGGATCCAGCTTATGAACAGGTGGGTGCTCCCCGCTATTTTTGTATTTATTTGTTTGGTTCTTTTCACTCACTTATATTTTTCTTGCTCCTCTTAAAACCACCCTTCTAAATATAAAATCAAAACGAGAAAATTATTGCCAAAAAAATGAAGTTAAATGCTCTTTAGAGCCTTTTGAAATAAGGTGGTGGGTCTGATGTGCATGCTTCTGCCTTTCGCTTCACGCGTTGGCAGATCAGGATGCTTCATATTTATTAAAATAAGGCTGTGAAACATACTGTTTTCTTTTTTTATCTTGATTAAATTAAGCATGTAGGTATGGCCGTATGGGCGTATGGCGGTGTGATTTGTCTAATTTTTAAAATGGTGTCAGTTAGCTGGCCATATGCTTTTTTCAGTTAGTCCTTAGAAGGTGAAATATGTGATTTTCAATTGTTGAATATTGACTGCAGGAAGCAAGATTTCCACAACTACGAACATTGACTGTAGACCAGAGAGCTAAGTTGAAGAGTAGTTTCCTTCACTTTGACGATCCAAGCTTCTGTGAGTGGATGCGCAGTCTGAAACTTGTGCCACCAGAGCCAAGATAAGGGGTATCTTCAGTTTTGAACAGCCTAGTTAAATCTCAGAGGAGAGGCCGGAACTTAGGGGTTTTTTTATGGACATTTGCTCTTCTTTTGATGAATACTCGTTATTCCTTTTTGTTACTTGGACACATACAGTAGAGTTCCGCGGTTTAGAGTAGTGCAGTTTGCAGCAGAAGCAGTGAACTGCCTGACAATCCATATTCTGCCGATAATTCTGTTTTCTGTGATCTGGGCTGGGTACGCACAGAAAGACCCTTACCCCTTCACTCCCTCCCCTTTCTCTGCTCTTCTAGAGAGCGATTCTTTAAACTTTTTGCAACTTCAAAATTTGTTAAGGCATGTTGAGAACAATAAAGTTAATTTGGCTTTGCCCCCGTAAATGAGGATAATTTAACAGCGTTGCTTCTGAAGTGTGTGGCTCTGAATAACTAGGTACCAATGCGCTCTTATGATGACTTCCGAACACGAGGGAAAAAGGAGAGACGAGGGTTGAGAAGCTTCGAAGAAAGTTCGTGTGACTGGGTACCCATCTTATTCATGTAGCCATTTTTGTCTGATGGTGTATGAAAACTAGATTTGTCGAATGGGGTGAGATAGATCTCAACTCGGATGGGTTGGCTAGGTTGGTTATTAGGTAATACTTTATCCGTTTTTTAATTAGTTTGTAAAAATTGGAAGTTTCAAATTGATTGTGACATTACTTTCTTTTTTTTGGCTTCCGTTTCTCCGTCTCTTCTTGGCATATGGACTACCTATTTCATCTCCTATTTCGCTTTGATCACGTCGTCTCCTAAATTTATGAAAATTTCAAAGCATTTGAAGTTGTAAATTGCTTTGGTGCCCTAAAATTTGATGATGGCAAAAACTCTTTCTCCTCGAAAACTCTTCGCCCAAAACCCTAGCTCAAACTAGTACCTCCCAAGCCCCCTCCCTTCCCTTGATGGCGAGAGCATTTGCTCTTCCAAGGTTGTCGGTAAACCACCACATACACCACTGCAAGAAAAGATTCGTGATTCTGGCACGGTAGTTAGCCTCGCCCTGTCTCCACCACACTCCTTCGCCTCGTCGGTGTTTGGTGCTTCAGCCCTTTGCTTGAGTTTTAGGCAGATTTTCAGCGAGGTGTAAGTTAGTTATCCTTAGCTAGTGTTATGTTTTGGTGGATGATAAGTGAATTTCTCTACAAGTGTAATTTAATCGAGTTTTTCAGTTCAGTTATGAATGCGTTTTTTTTTTTCCTTTCTTAGCATGTTTGGTAATTCTGGGATGAGTTGGAGGAAGTCGTTATGTTGAGTTATTGAAGTTTGTTCTTCGTGGTTGGTTATGGAAATTGTAAGGTACTTGTCAGTTGGTTAGATGATGGTGGTTGATATTTGCAAAAGTACAATTTGTAGGCTTATTGGAGCCTTTGAGAATGGAAAATTTGAATCAAGAGGACCCTGAATTCTCTATAGAGTATAGTTGAATATCTGTCTTCATCTCTAGAATTAAATCTTACAGATACAATAGAATGTGCTACCTTGGTTTTGAGCATCTCTAGAATTAAATCTTACAAATACAATAGAATGTGCTACCTTGGTTTTGAGCATCTCTAGAATTAAATCTTACAAATACAATAGAATGTGCTACCTTGGTTTTGAGCGCAATGAATTCTCAATATCGAGGGTGAATAAAGAAAATGGTTCTAATGCGAGAATTCAAGATGGTGCTAGCTTAGAACTAGGGTAAATGGAAGAGGAACGTGGGGAACCAGTGTTTAGGGACCCCCCAATTTTTATTCCAAAGTTTGTGACCGTGGGAGAGGAAGAGAAAAGTTTTCATGGTTATGATGTGTTTTATATGATTTCAAAAATAGGAGATGTGTTCAAGAGCTAAAAGTGTTCGCTCTCTTTTTAGCTTGGCATTGATCTTAACGATCTTTGCCTTGAAAAATTGTCATATGCGAATTCATAAATCATCTCATGATCATCTCTGATTGTAAAAATGGTGTAGCAATGTTCAACACAAGTGTAATTCACCAAGGTACTTACAATAACGCAATTTATAAATGCAGGGAAATACTCCCAATATTTCAAGCTACCTAGTGCGTACTCGAGAGGCGTGATCAAAATCAATTGGCGAATGCATTAACAAATTAAAGGATTGTAGGAAAAACTTTTCAAGTGTGAATGAAATGAAATTATTACCCCTTTCTCCTCATTTTTGTGAACAATTTGTTGGAGGATGACTGTAGGAGGCTTTGATCCTGTTTGGCAAACAGAGTTTAGCTGTTAGAGTTTAGAGTTTGCTATTAGAGTTTTAACTTTTTTATGCAGTGGATTTGACTGCGGATTTGTCTGCTGTTTATATAAATGCGTTTGGTAAAATTTAGCTGTTTGATAAAAAATGATAAGTATTTTATAGTGTAAAATGTCAATTATAGACATTGGTCTTTTATTATTATTATTATTATTATTATTATTATTATTTT
The DNA here is from genome assembly GCF_026745355.1 of Beta vulgaris subsp. vulgaris. NCBI lineage: Eukaryota > Viridiplantae > Streptophyta > Magnoliopsida > Caryophyllales > Amaranthaceae > Beta > Beta vulgaris. The sequence continues at coordinate 14,912,720 of NC_079208.1, forward strand.
TATTATTATTATTATTTTTATTATTATTATTATACCCATCACAATTCACACGCCATTACCCAGTACCCACCAAATTCAATAACCCCATTCTCTCTCCTCCTCTTTCTCTTTCACTTTCATTCTACTGACTTCATCTTTTTAAATTTCTTTTCTTCTAAAACTACTCTGTGAAAACACCATCTTATCATTATCACCATCAATCGTGCATCAAGAATTCATCATCATCAAGTATCATCATCATCCCCAAGTATCACATAAATCATCATCATCAATCGACAATCGTTCATCATCAATATAAAGTCAACATCATCTAAATCATCATCATCGTTCATCATCAATTCATCACCACCAGGCAGCATCTCCATCGGCGATTCTTCATCAATGGTGGTGGTTGGTTTTTTGGTGGATGTCGATGCTGGTGTTTACGGTGGTGGATTTTGGTGAAATTGTTGGTGGTGGAAGTGTATGTTGGTTGTGTAAGTGATGGTGGTTTTGCATTGGATTAATAGTGATAATTAACTTTAGGTAGTTGTTTGGGCCCATTTCTTGGACCAGCCCACCTATGGCAAAGTTACTAAAATACCCCTACATCTAGGGAAGCAAATCCTCCACCAGCTGGAGATGACTAAAATACCCTCATTTATTGGGGCCCTCTCCTCTATAAATAGGGGTTGTCTCATCAGACAAAGGTACGCAATTCTAAGCTACAAAAACGAGAGCATCTCTCTCTACATTGATCCCTTTCTCTCTCTACCTCAATCATCAACTGACTTGAGCGTCGGAGGGGCGATCCCGGGACCACCCCCGGGGTAGGCTAACCTTGTTTTGCAGGATTCCGGTGTACGGATAACGGAGCTCAGACATACCTTCTTGGGGCCTACATTAAGTCTCTCAGCACACATCAACATTTGTGATCACCCTCAATTTCTTAGCAGAAACAGTTTGGCGCCGTCTGTGGGGAAAGTACAAGAAGTTACTTCGCCACCACTCAGCAAGATTCACCTTGTTGCTACTCAGCAAAACTCACCTCATTGCTGCTCAGCAATGGCCCCAACCATGAAGACATGCTCCTAAGCCAACCGTTCCTGGAGAGCTCAAGCATCCTATATGCACCTATGGTGCTATCCCTCTATCCGAATGATGAGGATTCCACCCCTATGGAAAATCCACTACGGAGTCGGTCACCCCTCAGCATCAGGTCAGATATGAGTAGCTGACCCAATGCCCATGACTGCAACAAACGTCACCTTGATTGCATCTCATCTTTAACAAACTCTCCAGCAAAGTCGAATGTGTATGGTCTCCACTCGTCGAGAGGAGATCATCGTCCTTCCTGAGATGGTCAGCCTAACCGGCTAGGGCCTAAATAGAGGGAAGGACCGTGTTAACCCTCAAAGGGCAAAACCTGTTATCACTCGGAAGAGGTTGTATTGAAGAACACAACCCATAAGACTGACCTGAACAAGGGGTGTGGTGACTCAGAACCGTAAAACCTCTCCAGAATAAGCAGTGGCACCCTCGAATTTATGATGTAGTTCAGCTAGAGGGGCCTATTCATCAAAAAACATCGACTCATTGACGAGGTCTACTCATTTAAGGTACCCACTCATCCTTGGGAGCCCACTCGGCGAAAAGAATATGCTCAGCCAGATGTGCCTATTCACCATCAAAGGCACCAACTCATCAACGGTACCTGCTCCTTCGATGTACCCATTCATCCATGGGTGCTTGCTCAGCCGAGACATCTACTCGGCCTCAGATGCCTAAACTTATGAGAAATTTATCCCAACTTCAAAGGCACACAAAAGCCTTGCATCACCCGGATCAGTCCAGCAAAACTAAAACTATCAAGCCAATAGAGGCGAGCAAAAGGAGGCTCAAAAGGCTAGAATTTCGCCATGACACCTCCTCGGTCAGGAGGAGAAATCTCACTAACATAGCCAAAAATGGCTAAGTACAACATACCGGAGCATTCATGACGTCAAAAGGGCGAAGCTCAAATCGACCCATATCCTCCATATCTGGACCCGCTCGGTCACTAGGAGACCCTTCTCCTTTGCTGAGTCACTCATACTTAGCGGCATACTCATTCAAGCTAAGCACTTAAATTGGCGCCCACTCGGACGGCATGTGGCTCATTAGTCCCTTATCCGAGTGGCATCCGACCCGCTCAGCTGATAGGAGGCCCTCTCCCCTTCGTCGAGCCGCCCTTATACTTAGGCCAAATTGAGGCTAAGTAATTCACTGATACCTGCTCGGACAGGGACCCGGTCGGCCACTCAGTCGTGCACATAACTTGAAGCGAGGCACAATCTCGGCCAAGGGAGCTGCTCGGGCAAACATATACTTTGCAAAAATTCGAGGGCGTTTCACCCCCCTCCCGGGCCCACCAGGGTCCCCCAGGAACATGGATCTCTCGTTTTCTGCTGGACGATCGCCTTGGGAAGGAATGATGCTACCCTATTCAATCATCCAGCGTGGGGCTAATTGCTTGAACGCCTTAGCTGGTCAAATGATATACACTTGATGGAGGTGCGATGATGTTCGTCATCTCCTGAACAAAAACTTCTCCAACGGCACTCAAATATGGAGAAGCCTCCCCCGACTAACTTAGTCGAAAAACGGCTAATTATCAACAATTGAACCTACTCGGGATCTGAGTAGCGTTAGAAGACCTCCTCGAGAAGCATGGGGCTAGCAAAGCCCTCCTGGATCGGGAAGCTCGTTCATTGGCACCTCCTCAGTCATAAGAGGAGCGTCCTAACCAACTTAGTCGAAATATAGCCAAGTATCAACGACTGGACCTACTCGGGAGTCGAGTAGCGTCGCAAGACCTCCTCGGCCAAACATGGGGCTCAGTAGCCTCCCGAGTCGAGCATATCTCGCGGTACCTCCTTGGCTAGGCCAGGAGTACCCTACCACTTAGCGAAAATAGCTAAGTGCAAACAAAATCACCTCCTCGGCCAAACATGGGGCTCATTAGCCTCCCGAGTCGAGCGTGCCAACAAATTCACCTCCTCGGACAAACATGGGGCTCATTAGCCTCCCGAGTCGAGCGTGCCAACAAATTCACCTCCTCGGCCAAACATGGGGCTCATTAGCCTCCCGAGTCGAGCGTGCCAACAAATTCACCTCCTCGGACAAACATGGGGCTCATTAGCCTCCCGAGTCGAGCGTGCCAACAAATTCACCTCCTCGGACAAACATGGGGCTCATTAGCCTCCCGAGTCGAGCGTGCCAACAAATTCACCTCCTCGGACAAACATGGGGCTCATTAGCCTCCCGAGTCGAGCGTGCCAACAAATTCACCTCCTCGGACAAACATGGGGCTCATTACCTCCCGAGTTGAGCGTGCAAACAAGTTCACCTCCTCGGACAAACATGGGGCTCATTAGCCTCCCGAGTCGAGCGTACAAACAAGCTCACCTCCTCGGAAAACATGGGGCTCATTAGCCTCCCGAGTCGAGCGTGCAAACAAGTTCACCTCCTCGGAAAACATGGGGCTCATTACCTCCCGAGTCGAGCGTGCAAACAAGTTCACCTCCTCGGACAAACATGGGGCTCATTAGCCTCCCGAGTCGAGCGTGCCAACAAATTCACCTCCTCGGACAAACATGGGGCTCATTACCTCCCGAGTTGAGCGTGCAAACAAGTTCACCTCCTCGGACAAACATGGGGCTCATTAGCCTCCCGAGTCGAGCGTGCCAACAAATTCACCTCATCGGACAAACATGGGGCTCATTACCTCCCGAGTTGAGCGTGCAAACAAGTTCACCTCCTCGGACAAACATGGGGCTCATTAGCCTCCCGAGTCGAGCGTACAAACAAGCTCACCTCCTCGGAAAACATGGGGCTCATTAGCCTCCCGAGTCGAGCGTGCAAACAAGTTCACCTCCTCGGAAAACATGGGGCTCATTACCTCCCGAGTCGAGCGTGCAAACAAGTTACCTCCTCGGACAAACATGGGGCTCATTAGCCTCCCGAGTCGAGCGTGCAAACAAATTCACCTCCTCGGAAAACATGGGGCTCATTAGCCTCCCGAGTCGAGCGTGCAAAGTTACCTCCTCGGCTATGCCAGGAGTACCCTACCACTTAGCGAAAATAGCTAAGTGCAAACAAATCGAGTCGCTCGGCCAGTAGGAGACCCTCTCTTCCTTTGACGAGTCGCTCTCATACTTAGCCAAATTAAAGCTGAGTACTTCATGGCACCCATCGGACAACATGGAGCTCATTAGCTTCTCATCCGAGTGGCGTCCGACCAGCTCGGCTTATTGGAGACCTGCTCGGCTACTAGGAGACCCTCTCTCTTTGACGAGTAACTCTCACACTTAGCCAAATTCAAGCTAAGTAATTCATTGGCACCCGCTCGGACAGCATGGGGCTCATTAGCTTCTCATCCGAGTGGCGTCCGACCAGCTCGGCTTATTGGAGACCCGCTCGGCCACTAGGAGACCCTCTCTCCTTTGACGAGTAACTCTCACACTTAGCCAAATTCAAGCTAAGTAATTCATTGGCTCCCGCTCGGAAAACATGGGGCTCATTAGCTCCTCATCCAAGTGACGTCCCACTCACTCAGCACAAGGAGCCGCTCGGCGCAAGGAAACCCAAAAGGACAAAGAACCAGTTAGCCCAAGGACCTACTCGGCTTCGGCATTCGCTCGGCCACTTACGTGGGACCTCGGTCAGCCATCCTTACGTACCTGGTCGGCCAACATCAACGCGCCGGCTCGACTCGGTCGTCATCCTCGAACAGCAGCTCGGCCAACCTCAAAGGCCACCTAGTCGGATTCGGTCAGCAAAGCTCGAGAGAGCTGCTCGGACACTCGGCCAATGCCACCCCCCTGCTCGGCCAACTTCAAGGGCACCCTGCTCGGATGGCCTCAAGCGCACCCTGCTCGGCCAGCCTTAAGGGCACCCTGCTCGGCCAACTTCAAGGGCACCCTGCTCGGATGGCCTCAAGAGCACCCTGCTCGGCCAGCCTTAAGGGCACCCTGCTCGGCCAGCCTTAAGGGCACCCTGCTCGGCCAGCCTTAAGGGCACCCTACTCGGCCAGCCTCAAGGGCACACCTGGTCGGCCCGGGTAACCAAGGAGCGTGGTCGGTCCTCTCGACCAATGTACTCGGTCGGCTGCTCATCCTAGGCACCCGGTCGGCCAGTAGGGCTGGTCGCCAGCATGTTTCAAGGTGTAGCTCGGCAAAGGCTGGTCGGCCAGTAGGGTTGGTCGCCAGTAGAGCTGGTCGGCCAGCATGGTTCAAGGAGCATCTCGGCCTGCTCGGGCAACTCAGCCAGCCTCAGAGGACCTGCTCGGCCAGCCTCAAGACACATGGTCGGCCTGCTTCAAAAGCACCCGGTCGGCCAACTTCAAAAGCATCCCATCAGCTCGACCAAGGCTTTGAAAAAGTTCGGGGGCGTTGCCCCCTAACCCCCACCAGGACCCCGACTCGCTGACCGGGCAGCGAGACCCCCGTGCTTGATTAATTCTAGCGCCAAAAGATTTCCTCGACAATGATCCGGCACAAAAATTCTTGGGTCCCGCTCAATATCGGCAAAAAGGCAATGATCTTATTCGCCAATCAACCGCACTAAAAATGGCGATTTCCATTCCATTACTTGGCGTGGGGCTAATTGTTTGGGCTCCTTTCTTGGACCAGCCCACCTATGGCAAAATTATTAAAAATACCTCTACATCTAGGGAAGCCAATCCTCCACCAGCTGGAGATGACTAAAATACCTCATTTATTGGGGCTCTCTCCTCTATAAATAGGGGTTGTCTCATCAGACAAAGGTACGCAATTCTAAGCTACAAAAACGAGAGCATCTCTCTACATTGATCCCTTTCTCTCTCTACCTCAATCATCAACTGACTTGAGCGTCGGAGGGCGATCCGGGACCACCCCGGGGTAGGCTAACCTTGTTTTGCAGGATTCCGGTGTACGGATAACGGAGCTCAGACATACCTTCTTGGGGCCTACATTAAGTCTCTCAGCACACATCAACATTTGTGATCACCCTCAATTTCTTAGCAGAAACAGTAGTGTTTGGAAACTTGTATTTCATTTCAAATAATGGAATTGAAATATGGAATTTAAAGTTTGTATTTCAATTCCTAATCATTATTTTGTAAAGGGGGTTTGATAGAGGAAAGAGAAATAGAAGTTTAATGGAGAGAGAGAAAAAGTGTGTGTTTACTAAAGGAGAGAGAAATAAATATTAGAAAGAGAATGAGTGAAGTTGGGATATAAAACTCATGGAGTTGGGATATGTATGAGGAGAGAATTTCAAATGACAAGGTAATAGCTTGAATTTTAAATTCTACTAATATAGGCTTTTGATAAGAATTTGGACAAATTCCATAATTTCAAATTCCATGCCATCCAAACAATAGATTTCATCCAAATCCAGGATTTGAAATGAAATCTTGCTATCCAAACATAGCATTAGGTAAAATTGTCTTCAAAATCTATACTAATATATTAAAAGGCGTGCGTAAACGAGGAAGGGTGCCACGTGGCGCTCTCCCTAAGAAGTTTTAATTCATGTTATCATATCAAAGTACAATATTAATAAATGAAAATTTTTCTTACCCGGGGCATAGTCCGGGCCTAATAACTAGTTTTGTTTTGTAAAACTCTAAACAAAATGTTGCATTTTGCAGCGTTTTTGTTTTGAGAGTTATGGGCCCAGAACTCTTCTATAAACCTCTCCTCACCAAACACCGATATTAGCGTTTTGACTGATCAAAACTCTAAAATAAGTTCAAAACCTCTAAAAGCTCATGAAAAAGCTCATTACCAAACAGGGCCTTTGTGTTAGCCAAAACTAATCTATTTATGCATTCCTTTCTCACCAAAAAAAAAAAAAAAAAAAAAAAAACAGCCTTTCCTTCCTACTGAAGTCCATTCAAGTGACCCTATAATTTGCTAAACACCTTATCTAGTTATCTAGACTCTTTACATTTGCACCCGATATTGGTGCGGAGAAAACATGCCTACCTTAAATCTTTTCACAAATGTCCCTGTGGATGCCGTAGTCGCTTCAGATATTCTCAAGGATGCTACCAAAGCTGTTTCTAAGACCATTGGAAAACCCGAATCTGTAATTCATATGATACTAATTAATTTAACTTATTTTGTCCTTTTATTTGATATTTTATTAATTGGGTTGTGATGTATATTTGTTGTTGAAGTATGTGATGGTGTTGATAAATGGAGGAGTTCCAATTGCATTTGCGGGGACTGAAGAAGCAGCTGCATATGGAGAATTGATCTCCATTGGTGGACTTGGCCCCACTGTTAATGGCAAATTAAGTTCACTTATTGCAGAAATTCTCCAAACTAAGCTATCTATTGATACCTCCAGATTCTACATTAAATTTTATGATGTCCAGGTAACTTCTTTATAAAATTCAGTTTTATTTGTACTATGCAGAACTCATTTAAAGATATGCAATACTGTTTCTGCTAAAAAATTGAGGGTGATCACAAGTGTTGATGTGTGCTGAGAAACTTGATATGGGCCCCAAGAAGGTACGCCTGAGCTCCGTTATCCGTACATCGGAATCCTGCAAAAGGTAAGGTTAGCCTACCCGGGTGGTCCCGGGATCGCCCCTCCGACGCTCAAGTCAGTAAAGATTGAGGTAGAGAGAGAAAGGATCAATGTAGAGAGAGATGCTCTGGTTTTGGCAGCTTAGAATCGCTTACCTTTGTCTGATGAGACAACCCCTATTTATAGAGGAGAGGAGCCCCAATAAATGAGGGTATTTAGTCATCTCCAGCTGGTGGAGGATTTGCTTCCCTAGATGTAGGGGTATTTTAGTAACTTTGCCATAGGTGGGCTGGTCCAAGAAATGGGCCCAAACAGTTTCTTTAGTTAATCTAAAGAAAAGCAGAATGTTTAAGGGTATACAGAAAAGAGAACACTTTTTTTCTGGAGTTGGAATGGGTTATTGAGGTCTTTAACTTCTTTTAGGGTAGTGAAATGGTATTTCAATAAGTGGCAACTATGTGCTGAACTGAACTGAACTAAACGAAGCTGAACTCGATTAAATATACCCCTTACATTAGACAAAAAGAAAATAATAGCATTAATTTGTTTTTTTTGGTTGTAACAAACGTATACATTTTTTAACTCCCTTCGAATTTAAGGGTCTCTTTTATGTTTAAGTGCAGTGACCATTAATGAACATTAGCCTTTCTAAGTCAAAACACCTTATTTGGTCTGTGAACAGCTTGGAACTTGTTTTGGTCTGTGAGTTACACCCAGCACTTATAAGAAGAATATGTTGTCACAAATACATGTCTTTCTAGGAAATTTAGCTAGTTTTGACTGAACTAATGCACCTATGTGCTTTGGTGATACTTGAGAATGCTCCTACATAATATCATCCAAGTTTAAATTGCATATGATGGAAATGAATAAAGAAGAAGACCTGCAGCGGAGGGCGACAGGGGTTAGACATTCTAGATTATATCATCCAAGTTTAAAAAGCATATGTTGGAACTGCAGTGGAGGGCGAGGTTGGGGCAGGGGGTGGGTTGGGGAGGTAGTCCCTTCGAATTTACTTGCTCTGTCCATTACCCTTGAATGGATTTCAATAATATTATTCTTGATGCTTCATGCCCCCTAATTCCATCTTTGTCATTTATCTTGACATTTTATTTCTGCCTAGCATTCAGCACCTCTTGCTTCTTGTCTTCTTGAGATTTCCCTCAAAAATATTTTAGACGATTGTTTTGTGGTCAGTTTTTATTATACGACGAATGTATCCTTGACCACTTAATTATGTGGAAAGGCACATCAGAAAGACCGGAAGGGGTTAACTCTAGCGGTCCGTTTGGTAGTTGGTCATAAATGGTGGTAATGGGAATGAATTTGTGGGTAAATTTGTGAAAAATATCATTGTCCATTCCCATGGTAATGCTAATTTATCCTAAAGTCTTCACTTTCCTTCTTGAATTTTCATTCCCATCCAATACCACCTTGTAAGTGATAATGAAAATTGCTTCCCCTTGGAGACAAAAACACAAGTTTAGAGGTAAAATTGCTTGCCAATGGGAAAAAAATGCCTCCCCATGGAGATTTTAAGGGTGATTCCCTAATAAAATTACACATAAAATTCATTCTCATTACCGCAATTTATTAACGACTACCAAACGGGCCGTAGGGGTCCAACTTCATTTTACTACTATCTGATAGTTTATTGTGTATTTTGCTGACTTTGGGTACTCTTGCTTCATTGCAGCGATCTTTTTTCGGATTCAATGGTTCCACATTTTGAGCTCCTCGCTGTTACAGTCTGGCAACACTAGTCTAGCTCTTTGGAGGAATTTGGGTGTTGCCACACCAAATTACACTAGTTTGTATGTAGTTACTACTTTTTGTGCTGGTTGTAGCAGAAAATCTATTCTATTTGCCTTAGTGCGTTAGCCATATTCCCTCTTGGATAATACCTTTATGGCTAACAGTTTGCGCGTAACACCCATACCAAAATGACCAAATTGCGTTCTCACTCTCCTCAAGCTAGTACTTTCTTGTCTAAAGGTCACTGTATGCAACAGTTTCTTGGTCATATTTGTCCTGCATTAGGTATATTATAGAAGTTTAGAGCTTTTGTTTCTCTTATTTGCTATGCAGTAGGAGGATATGATGCCAATTTATTGAGATGGTCTAAAAGATTATCTCACCGGAGCTTTGTGCAGATAAGTCGAGGTTCATGCTTTCCGAATCAAGTCGTCTTAAGGTGAGAGCTGTATTTAGTAGTTCTTTAGCTACAAAAATCAACACTCTCAGGATGCACTTTCTTCACCTTAACTTTACCGAAGCGTGTACTATCAAAAAGCAGTTTACAGCTTACTAATTCATTTACATTCTGTAAGACTATATGAGTCTCCGCATGAGCAGCCTTTTAGGAAGGTCCCCTCTACTTTTATGCGCAGGAACTCGGCACTTGGGCTAAAAGCCAACTCTTGCACCCAAGTGATGGTCTATTGAGGCCATTTACAATTAACTCTACAAAAAAAAATCTATTACAAACCTCATTTTTTTTTTATGTTTCTTACAACTGTATCAGGACTGGGTACAACATCATACCAATAAATGATTTCTGGATTTCCCGATGTGACATGAAAGCTGCTAAGGTAGCAAAACATAACTGCCTCTGATTTTACTTCTCTGCTTGCGATCCCATTTCTTCCATGAAGTATAGAGACTTTCAACAGGATAAAATCTGACGTGCGGGCATTGCACGATGCTCCCACAAATTCTGTTACTGTAAACACAACCAAAATAGAGGTGTTGAGTGGATTGAACATAAGAACCACAAAGCAGACAGCTGGTTGTTAAGGTGAAAATTTGCCCTAACGCAACTATGATTGGAGGGACGACGACAATTGGATTGTTTGACAAATTGACAAGATGGATGAAAGGGGAAACACGGAAAGAACACAAGGAGATTTTGAAGCAAGAAAACCCCAATTAAGATGGGTAAAAAATCGCACTTGGTTATGAGTCCACCAAGCCACTAATGCAACTGTCGTCAATGAAGTACGATAGTCAATACATTCTAATGCAAATAATAATCAATAAGTATAATTTAGGAAAATGCAAATAATAATCAATAAGTATAATTTAGGAATGTAAATATAATATGATTCAAGTAAGAACAAGTATGCATTTGTAATTGCTTTTCTACAAAACTGTAAAAGGAGTGAAATAGATAGAGAAAAAAGAGAAAGTGTTTTTACGTATTATTTAGTTATTTTCTTTTCAAATGATCCACCATGATTCTAATCCAAAAATCACTATTATTATTCAGCATAAACTACACTCGGCAGAACCATAATACAACATCATAATTTATTCTTGGGTTGTCATTATAAATCCTTAAAAAACAGTTTTTTCACCATATAACCCTAGCAAATTATTTTTGCATCATATACCTTCGACGTTTTAAAACATACATCAAACTATCCTAACCCTAATCTTAACCCCTAAACTAATACCCTAACAACACAACTAGGGATGGCAACGGGTCGGATCTGGATCGGGTCCAAGCGGACCCGGATCCAGATCTGTTTTTAGACCCTGGATCCAAATCCGACCCGGATCCGCCGGGTCTAAGAAAGTTGGACCCAGATCCAGATCCAACGAATCCTGCGGATCCGGGTCTAAAACGAGTCCAAAACGGATCCGACTCATTTCATGCAATTTCACCTACTTTTTGATATTAAAATGATTTCCAAAGCGATTAAAATGATTTCCGAAGCGTTGAAACGCTAATTGTTCACATCTCCAAAGAAAATTGTGTTTTCTAGGTGAAGTCTTTCTACATGAATGATCTAAGAACAACTAAATATTAAGCATAATTGAGAGGTAGACATTTATGAATAATATGGCTCATAAGTGCAATATTATCCTCTGGAAGCAAACCCCAGACTAGGTGTACTTTGCCCTGGAGGGAAAATCAAGTTTTTAACAGGTAAAAAGGTTAAGTATTCAATCTTAACTCAATCACATCCTTTTTTCATTCTCTTCATTTCTCCTATATTGCATATCTGAATTCACATTCTAGATCTAAAACCCTCACTGAAGCACATGTTAATCTACATAAAGTTCAAAACTCGTGATGGAACATTGAGCATAACAACCAACATTATGCTTGAAAGTATTTCGAGCAAAATAATATCCCAAATTGTGAAAGTAAGCAATCAATATAACTGAAGTATTACATAATCAGCCAGATAACCAACATGCTGATGGTTTTCAAAACTTATATTTTTTTATGTATATAACCATCAATCCTACAGATGGAACTAGAGGCACCTGTTTGTCCATATGCAAAACATGTGGCTTTTGTGCGTTGGAAAATTATAGGCACTATGGGTTCCACTGTCTCATGGTAGACCTGTAGCAAAGAAAATTGTTATGTACAGAAGCCATCACCAAGTATGACACTAAAATGGACCAGCCAGCCCAATGTCGGCATTTTTCAAAAAAAAAAAGGATCTGCGGATCCGGGTCTATTATGCATATCCGGACCCGGATCCGTGATCTGACAAATGGACCCGAATCCGACCCGGATCCAACGGATCCGGGTCTAGGATCCGCTACCATCTCTAAACACAACCATCACCCTTCCCCCCTCCCCACCACCCCAACTGCCCCCCTTTCCCCCCGCCCCCGCCCCGCCCCACCCACACAAACCCCCTCCCACCACCCCAGGCCGCAGCCCCCTCCCCCACCCCTTCGAATCTCGCAGTCCCTCCACAACCCCCTTCGATCCAGCAACCCCCGCCCCTTCCCCTGCAGTTTCTGGTTCATGAGTTCCGGTGATGCGAGGGTTCGATGAGTGGATTCACGAGTTCTGGTGCAGACAAATGGTGGGTTCGATGCGTGGGTTGTGAGTTTCGGTGTAGACAAATGGAAAGGGAGGGTGGTGCGTGGGTTACGGGGGAAGGGGAGGGGGTTGCGCGACTATGGGGGAAGGGGAGGGGAGAAGCCAGGGGGCTTCTAGGTAGTGGTAGTTGGGGGAGGGGTAGGGGGAGGGGAGGGGAGAGGGGGTGTCCGAGGGTGGTGGGGTGGTGGAGGGAAGGGGTAAGGGGAGGGGGAAGGGTACTTAGGGTTTTGGCTTAACTTTAGCTAAGTTAATTAGGATTAGAGGGGGAATTATGGATTGATGACTAACAGCATTAGCTTTCCGTTAGTCATAAGGGTAAGTGGATGTATTTTTCTAAACGTCGGGGGTATATAGTGAATTTGAAAACTTACGAGGATATATAGTGCAAAAAATAATTTCATGTAGTATATGATGAAAAAACCGTAAAATGAAAAATTATGAATAGCGTACAAATGCCTCACTTAATCAGAAGCAAAGATGTGAATCGAGAGCTAATACAAACATCTTAATTAATATCTTGCATTTAATGTTGTTATAAATACAATCAGGGGCGGCTTTTAGCATGTTCAACATGTTCTATGGAACAGGGCCTCTTAATTGTGAGGGCCCCAAAATAGAAAAAGTCCAAGTAGTAAGAAGAAAAAGTTTATCTACTTATTTGGACTATTTTTTTTCATAATATGATTATATGAAGTATGGATGAGCTACTACATTATTGAATTCTTTAAATATGAGATCGCACAGGGCCTCTATATAGTTTGAGACGGGCCTGAATACAATTACATTTATTTCAATATTTTAGTTAAGTTGTTTAACGGTATCGCCCGAGCGTGCAGTGCCATAACTAGCTATAGAAAAAGTGTACGTCAATACGTCCACAACAATATTGCGCAATACCAAAACCAATATGAATTAAATATATGTCTAACTTGTGACTTACTCCCTTTAGTTTTTATTAGTTTACCCATCTTGTTTTTTGAGTTGTTCCTTATTAATTAGCTAACTACTCCCTCTGTTTCAAATTATAAGGCATTTAAGCTAAAAAAATTTGTTTCACAATATAAGGCGTTTTACATTACCAATGTAAAATTAAATGCAATTTTATACTATCAAGATAAGATTATAGGTTATTTTCTATTATCAATACAATATTTAATGTCAATTCTTATTACCTATGCAAATCTAACTAAAACTAACTAAATTCTTAATATGCGTAAAAGTGGTTTACATGCCTTATAATTTGAAACGGAGGGAGTACTTTTTTTTCTCTTTTTGAAATACTCCCCCTAATTGTTTTTTGAGTACTATTTGTACCTTCTCACTCTACTTTTCTTGACCCATAATATTAACTTCAATACACTATGTCAATTAATTAATATTTTTCCTTTTCATCTAAGACTCACATATATATTTTACTAAAACTTTATGTCGAAAAAAATTGGTAAACTAATAAGAATCGAAAAGAGTATTAGATGGGGTAACCTTTCTAATATTAATACTAATTCATCAACTTCTCTCACCACTACATGAACCAACTTTTCAAAAGACTAGTCAGCTCATATTGTTAATTATTGCCCAAAAAAGAAAACTATACAAAGGTCCAAATGTTTCTTACATTATTTTCTACGAGAGCTTTCCAGTATGGAGTATAAAGCAAGCAAAAGAAAAGAGAGTGGCAAAATCACCAACTTTCCACATTTTTGCTATCTTCAAGCTAAGCATATATGCCAATGCAACAAAACAGTACAAACACTCCAACCAAATTTGTAGCATAAAATTTAATTTTCTTAAGCTAGTACCAGAATCTACATATACATACATAAAATATATGGTTCTATGTTTAGCATTTCTTCATCTGCACATCTTCGATAGTTGCATCAGCTAAGGAATCATAAGTCTTTATTACATGCAATCTTACTAAGTATATAATCTAGATATCCTCGCTATTCATGCTCCTGGATACTCTGCTGAGTTAGCTACTATTTTCAGTTTACATATGAGTGAGTGAGTGTGCAACTTAAGAGTGTTTACGTTATTAATTGAGGAGATATGGAAGCTAGTAGAAACGGTGGGAAATTCACGAATGTGAGGCTTCTTTATTTCTATTTTCTGGCCCTTTCATTTACATATTGTGGTAAGTGCTGTTCCGTATGATTTACCTCATTATTCCGCTTTCGGAGGTCTTTTTGGCCTTCCGTATGAGATTAAAGCCATATTTGATCACATATTTCTTTTGTTGTTCTTGTTTTTCTCATTAGAAAATTTTAATAAATTGTTTCTATTTTGAATATTTTCATAAATAATATAGTTTATAAATTAAATATTTCATTAGCTCTACTTTGTAATAAATGTGCTCACACTATTTAGTAGTCATTTTTTTATATTTTAACCTCTCAAATTTTTTGCCTAATTGGTTGTCTAACATAGAGCAACTCAAATAACAATAAATGCGTTTACACTAGTTTGAAGTTACTATACTCCTTTATCCTTCAAAAGTTTGTATTACTCGTTGTCAAACTTAGAATAACTCAAAGGGATGGAATCTTTATTTTTAGTTAATTTAATTTAATTAATAATAGTGGAATCTTGCCTATTTTTTGAGTTGTATTGGTTTTTTTTTTCCGATTTCATATAGGAACAACAAATGAAAACGAAGAGAGTATATGGTACCATTAATTTTGTCTCTTAAAAACTTCATTCAAGCAAATATTTTAAAAAAGCAATTTAGCCTAATATAACAAACAAAGGAAACATCTACTTAAAAAAACAATAACCTGTCAGATTAATTGAAAATCAATTGTCAAGGCCATTTGTAAATCTGCTAAGGTATGAACCAGATCTTATTATTATATTTTTATATATTCTTGTTGTGTTTTTGGTTATAAAAAATTTTTATGGTTGATGTTTTTCAAATTGTATTTTAACTTGAATATCACGAATCATTAATTATTTTTTTTGAGATACAATAGAAAGTTGGGACATCTTTTTTTAAGAGAGAATAAATTCATTAATATTATAGAACTATAATTACTCTAAAATTATCAGGAGTATACTATATGTCATACTGAGTGGGAATTTTCAAATTAAGCTTATACATTTTATAAATGTATAATTTATGACTTTGCAACATAAGTATCAAAATGCATTACCTCCCATCAAAACATTGAAGTCGATAAAAATGTCATTTTGTTGTAATAAAAAGGTTTTACAAGTACATTTTCTTAATAATTTGCATAAAGTAGATAAAAATATAAGGTAACTTGTGTAATTAGAGCTTGAGTTTTAATTATGTGTAAAAAAATTACTGTAGTGTTTTGTGCTATGTCTTTTATATAACACATACTACATTTTCCTAATTTGATTTAACTTTTTATCTGTTCACAGATGCAAGAAGATCTCTGTTACTAGCTAAAGATCCCTCACATCTTAAAACTCAAGACATAAAACACTTGACAATTTTGGACATGGCAAAGAACTTGAATATGCTAATAGATGTATCAATGAAAGATTCATCAAATACTGAGTCTTTTGTCAGCTCCCCATTTACTTTACCACCTTATGATTCCTTAGCTCCAATCCCTTTAACTGACAATAACAATTCCCCACCATTTTGTGTATACCCACCTCCCAATCCACAATCCCCTGACACCACTTCCCCAAGCCCATTTGACTATAGTCCAACACCACCCTCAAGCCCAACTGAAAGCATACCTACCCCTAACACACCAGAAACATATCCTAGCCCAACTATCATCACTCCTGGGCCTCCAGAGTCTTTTTCTAGCCCACCAATTATCACTCCTGGGCCTCCAGAGTCCTTTCCTAGCCCACCAATTATCACTCCTGGGACTCCAGAGTATGCTACAAGCCCACCTTTCGACGAACCAAGCCCGCCTTATTATGAACCAAGCCCACCAAGTGGTGACAATCCTAGCCCACCAGAAGATGTACCATCTCCAATAGGTTTTGAGCCAAGTCCACCAGTTTTTGAACCACCTGTAGTATATCCACCACCAACAACACCACCACCATCTAGAAGTAAAGGACATGGATCAGGAAGTGTTTGGTGTGTCGCAAAACCATCGGTACCTGACCCAATTATTCAAGAGGCTATGAATTATGCTTGTGCATCTGGTGCTGATTGTGATCCTTTACAAACCAATGGACAATGTTATCAACCTAACACAATTTTAGCACATGCTTCATATGCCTTCAATAGTTATTGGCAAAGGACTAAAGTTGCTGGGGGAACTTGTTCTTTTGGAGGGATTGCTATTCTAGTTACCGTAGATCCAAGTAAGTTAACACTTATTTTTCATTATTCCTATTTGTTATTCGTAGTTGCTTTATTTTTGACGTTCTTCGATGGACATTTTAACCCATTAATATTTTTGAGTATTGAAAAAATGAATATCAAACACATACACTAGAACAAATCTAACAAATTTCCACATGATATTTTCAACTCTATACTAGTGACAAACAATAGCAAAAATTATGGTTGAATGACCTATCCATTCACAATGAGTGACTCACAGTTCAAAATGGATAAAAATTCTTCCACTTATTTATAAAATTGTCACCTCTTATTTACAATATTTTCACCCATTTTTACTTTATTCACTTAATATCTTCTTATGGCCCCAACTTTCTCTCTACACTTCTTGGTGTTGCCTCATTTTCTCTCTCAGTCACTTAAAAATAAACGGAAGACGTATATTGGTTATCTAGATTATCCTTTTTCTTTACATAACTTCTATGAGAGTTTCTTTATTATTCTTTTCAGTAGTGTAGACATAATAAGAGTTATAAGTACTTTTCTTCTTTTCTTGTCCTTTGTTTTAGTAACAAACATACTCTGAAAACTCCCCTAAAAGAGAACATACTCTGAAAACAAAAAAAAAATGTCAAGTAGAACATTACATTACTATCAAGGCACTTTATGCTCAAATCTTTGAAGATAGTAAAGGTAAAAAAAAAAAAACAAGATAAATGTATATAGCTACCCTTTCTTTTTCATACTTTGCAAGTGATTGATGTTTAACAACACATGTTAATAAGTTAATTTGTTAACATGTGTTGTTAAACATCGATCACTTGCACCATTAACCCTAATTTCCAATCAAGTTGTTATTCTTGTTTGGTTCAACAGTTATAATCAATGAGATCTAACTCTATTTCATATTAAAGCCAAGGATTTGAATGTACTTGTCAAAAAAAAAAGCTAAGAATTTGAATGTTAACTACAAACGAAGATGAATTTGCACCATTAACTGTAAAAAATTATATATTGGATCTTCCATAAATAAAGTTGCAAAAATATTTAGTAATGTTAATGATGTTACAAGTTCCACAGGTATATCTTTGAAAACATATCAACTTTATTTATGGAACTTTATTTATCATTAAGGAACTTGTAAACATAAATGATATTTATCATTAAGGAACTTTATTTATGGAACTTGAAACATCATTAAGGAACTTGTAACATAAATAAACTTAATGATATCAACTTTATTTATGTTACAAGAGGCAAACTTGAAATGCTTTGAGATTAATCATTAACCCCACATTACATGCAAAACTATGTAATAATTAATATCAAGATCAATAATAATATAATTAAAGAAATTACTTTTTCATGTACTTGCAGGTTCACAAGGATGTCGTTTTGACAGTGTTTAATCAACAGAAGTGCAGATGTAACTGTGATCCAACTTTAGCTCACTGCATCAAGCAGCATATAACAAGGTTCATTTTTAGAAAAATAATGAATCAATACAAATTAGAATTTTCAAAGGCTTCAATGCTTCATAAGCATCCTTTCCCATGGAATGTGGAACAGGGTATAAGTTTTGTACTTAAAAGTAGATTCAAGAGGAATGTTTTGTAGCCATTGAATTAATAAATATTTCTTAATTTCAGTAACGGTTATGAAAGAAAATTAGGACATATATTCATGTATGTTTTATAAACAAGGGTAAAACTTAAAAGCTAGAAAAATAAACATATTGTAAATTGTAATGATATGCTTCCTTAAAACAAAGGACATATTTTCAGTTTCTATGGATGCAACTTTGAGCAACAAAAATATCTTGAGACATGAGCAACTTTTTTTAAATAAAGACAGCGATTACTGTTTAAAATATATATTGGGATGAACTAACAAAATTACAAACAAGTATGTTATTCTTTACATACAGTTAATACAACTTTTAGGACCCGTGCATAATGCACGGATTTATTTATTGTTTTGTTACATATTTAAAGGAAGTCACATAATAACAATGATACAAATTACACAAGATCATATAATCATAATGTAAGAGTGGTGAAGAACAAAAATTACAAATATAAATGTCCAAATCAATTTATATGTTTGCAAGCACTTTCTTATAAACATTTGTTGTACTAATACACACATCGTGCTCTTTATCAAACGAAAGGATTTTGAACCTTTTTTGCTTGTAACTCTTGAAACGGCAATACAAAATTGTACATGGCTGAAAACAGGCCTCAGGAGATACATGCCTATATGAGACAAAGATTATACATGGCTGAAACCAAGAACATCAGCACGTAGCATGTACTAAAGAATAGACGGACGTGTAAATGTTGATGAATTGACGCAAAATCGAAGTTTATATTTTGTAAAATCTAAAAAACTGATAAGTGTTCTTTCTATACGAAATTAATTATCAATTCGCATATATTATTCTCAGTTTGTGTATTGTATTTATAGTAAGTTTATCTTGTTCAATTCAATAACAACTTGTAATAATTTTTGTTTGGATATCAAGGAAATTTGCATTAATTAAAAATTGGAGTACAACCTAATGGTAATACAACCAAACTAAATAGAAATAGCTGACACTACCAAAACTACAGTAACTCTTACGAACAATTTAAAGTAAATAATAACTATTGAAAGGCCAATCCGAAGAAAGTTTGTCGTGAGCGATGGGAGGTGAAGTTGGATATGAGAGGAAATTTGTTGAGATTCACAACTCTGACGATCTTGATAAAGAGATTGTCGTACAACTGCTAGTAGATCCCAATGTCCACTAGACGCGAAATCCCAAGGTCCTTCCTGGGATTCTCCTGATTCAACAAACAAAGAAGTCACGTTCGATAGTGACTTCTGACCCTGCTGCGAGGGTATTAGAAGTTCAGTCACACTAGACTGAAACTCGAAAGACATGAAGGTCGTGACGTGCCCTAAATCAAGTTGGAGCGCCTCCCACAAGATGCGTTTTTTAGGTGTGATGACACACAAAGTCATCACGAGAATTTGGGGAGAGTTAGATTGATGAATTTCGCGCAACTAACGGATCCTAAGATCCAAACTAACAATCCTAAACCCATAAGATCGGCGAACAACAGATCTTAAGAAGGAGCCTCCTCTCATCTTAACCAACACCTGAAACCCTAAAGTGGCAAAAACCACATGCCTAAGTCCGGGATTATTGACTCTACTGACCAGGTTGCCTGGACCTTTCTGTATCATAGGAAACCAAGAGCCCTGAACTGCCCACCAATCACTGGTAATGAACACCCCAACACAACTATTCTCAAAAAGGCAAGGGTAATCGGATCTGAAATAAATAAACATGAAAATAACGAAAACATAAACTACCACTCGAACCATAGAACAATGCCAGCAAACAACACCGTCAAAATCCTGCACCGTAGCTTTCACAAACCCAACAAATGTTTGTGTGCCAAGGAAGCATTTGTTGGGTTTGTGAACAACTTGTAATACTAATACATTAAGAATTTGACAAAGAGAATTAGTTTAAAATTAACACAAATTCTCGAATACGGCCGGCTAAACCTATAATTTTGGTGTGGCTGGCCCATATATGTGGCCCAGGCAGATATAATACCACAAAATCTCCTCCTTTATTTTTCCCACTTCTTCTTGCATCCATGTACAACAATTTGTAGGTTTTGTTCAACAACAATGGCATCCTGACGCCACACTTTCTCTAACCTCCATCTTTACCATCACTAGTGGAAAAAGGTTGATTTGCTTCGGACCCGAGACCCCTATTTGTGTCGGACTTGGGTCCGACGGCATAGGTCTCGACGTAGATGACCTATCAATGATCTGCGTCGAATGCAGATCCGACGTACATTTTCATCTATTTGTGTCGCACCTCGTATACGGTGCGACGCAGATGGCTATCCCAACCTAATTCTCAGAGCTTCGCATATTGGATAATTAAAATAGTAATGTGTGTCGCACATTGCCTAGGGTGCGATGCACATTAGTGATTTGCGTCGCACCTCAGGTTACGTGCGACGCAAATTACTATTTTAATAAAAAAATATATTTGTGAAACACCAATTAATAAGTTTCTCTCTTCATCAAACTAATCGATCAGTAAAGATTAAAAAAAGTACTGAAAATGGCAATAATTAACGACAAATAACATGGGTGGAGCAAATGTTACCAAACAACCTAATGGTGTAAGTGTAACCATATTTACAATCTCTCTCCCAAAAGTTAAGGGAAAGAAAGAAAAATCCTAATTATCTGGGTATCAACAGTGAACAAAAAAAATTGATCTTCAAACATATAAAAAAAAAAATCATTCATGATACTTTACATGATGATGATGGTGATGATGTAGTTGATGAACATGATTTAGCCCTTCTCTCGGCTATCTTTGTAAGGGATTGTAAGTTGCAGCGTACAATAGTATCCACAAAAACACATGTTTCTTCTTTTGTATTACCAGGTGTACATCTACCAAATAAGATTCAACCACTACTGTCCCCTTGTTGCAAGTGGAGGATTCATCAGTGGACTAAGTCAATGGGTGTAAACTGGTGATTGATCGGTAGTTGTGTAAGCGATGTTCGCCAGCTACAACACGAAATCCTATAGCGTGAGATTCTTCATCAAGTACCTCTAAACGTTCTGTACTTCAATTTCCTTCTATTTCCGACAAAGAAAACTTCCAGAGAAACCAAAAACAGATCTGCAAATTAAAAAAAAAAAAAAAAAATCAAATCTAAAAAGTAAAAAAACAGAAGAACATAATTTCAGATGTACAAAACTCGAAAACAATGAAAAAATTAGATCTAAACAATGTAAAAATGAAAAAACGAAAGGAAAAAATTGTAGATCTGAAAACATGAAAAAAATGAAACAACGAAATTGTAGTTATAAACAATGAAAAAATGAAAAAACGAAAAACCAAAATTGTAGATTGTAAAGAGTTCGTCGATTGTAAAGAGTTCGTCAATGTTCATATCAGTTCGTCGATTGAGTATAAAATCAGTTCGTTCATATCAAATTGTAAAGAGTTCGTCCTTGTTCGCCGGAGAGAGAGAGTTTGAGCTGTTTGATTTTGGCCGGTCAATTTGTGTTGAAGACAAATAAGATCTACTTTTTTTAGGTTAGAGGGTGAGAAGGAGAGAGAGTAGCGGCTCTTAGAGAGAGAGTAGGGAAGTTTTAGGTTAGAGGGTGATGAGAAGGAGTTTTAGGTTAGAGGGTGAGAGGAGTGGGCGTGTAATGTTAGAATATTTTAAGTGTTTGTGAGATGTGGGCTTGCGTCGGATGGGACCATGGGTCCGACGCAATTTATTCTTTTGCAACGCACCATAGGATAGTGCGACGCACATAGTGTGAATTTTTTTTATCAAAGAGGAGATGATCTGCGTCGTATGCTCCAGGTGGTCCGATGCACATTGAGCTTTTGCAACGCACCAGAGGCACGTGCGACGCATATAGCTCGTACTGGTGCTCACGTACCTATGTTATGCGTCGCACTCCTTGCATGCGACGCAAATTACGTTATTGCATCGTTTCCGTTTCAGTGCGACTCAAATGGGGCGACGCAAATCGTCCTTTTTCTACTAGTGCATCACCTCTAGACCAGAATTTTTATTGGAAGTCCTTTGAAGTCCTTCAAATCTATCAATAACAACTTGACGAGTGTAAATCGTAGCTTTGATGAAAGGCCTTCGAATTCATCGTAGTCCAGAAGATCGTTGTTTTGTTAGCCACTAATACTACTTGATATTGAAACTGCACATCGGGAACAAATACTTTGATCTAACATGGGGCCACACTTCATCTAGTTGACCATAAACTAGAATAAATGATTAAGCAAATTAATGAAAAGAGAAGGCAAGCAAACTTTTACCGAGAAACATGGACAATATCCATGTTAATCTATTTTGATGGAATTTGAAATTTAAAATATTTATTTTGTTTAATCTTATGAGTAACCTCGTTAACCACATTTGTTTATACGAGTAACCTCATTTAATAATAAGAGTAACCTCGTTTAATCATATGAGTAACCTCAATTTTTTACACAAGTAACCCTTTATTTATTAATACAAGTAACCTTATTCGTTTATAAAGAGTAACCCTATTTATTCGTACTAGTAACCCCATTTGATCATATGAGTTCCCTCATTATTTTCACATAAATAAACCCATTTTTTTCGCATCAGTATCCCCAATTGTTCATATAAGTAACCCCCACTTATTAATACGAGTAACCTCATTCGTTCGTAAGGAATAATCCATTTGTTCATACTAGTAACCCCATTTAATTATAATGAGTGACCTCATTTTGTTTACATAAGTAACCCCATTTTATTCGTATCAGTAACCTTTACTTATGAATTCGAGTAACTTCATTCATTCATAAGGAGTAACCCCATATATTCATACTAGTAAACTCATTTAATCATATGAGTACCCCTATTTGCTCATTTAGATAATCCCATTTTGCTTATATGAGTAACCACATTTTTTTAATAGGAGTGAAACCCTTTTATTGTTAAATAACCACATACTCATATAAGTAACTCTATTTGGTCATAAGAGTAACTCCGTCTTTTCATAAGAGTAATTTCATCTGTTCATAAGGGTTTGTGTATAAGGGTCAACTTCAAAAGGTCATATCTCACAACACACTTAATATTTTTGGAATATTAAAATTTGAGATGAAAATTTGGCTCGATAGCTTTCCAAAACCTGGTCAAAGCTCGATTCCAATGAGAAAGGAGTGAGATATGACCATTTGAAAATGACCTGATGGGCTGACAGATTGTCGCGCGCGGCCACACGTGTAATTTTGCGTGTGGCCGGCCACGCACACGCAAGACGCGCTGTAAAATTAATTATATATGATTATGAACTAAGTTCCCAGTTTATGAATTTGTGAATTTATGAGAATAATGAGATATGACTAATGATAATCGTCTTTCGGTTTATAAATATGAGTTATTAGTTTATAAAATTTCTTTGTTAGTATGTATATATATACATAATTATCCTGCTTATGCTTTCATCACCAAAATGTTGTTATTGTTAATCGAGAACTAAAAAAAATTCTAACATTAATCAGATAATTTGGACAACCTGTTAGGAGCCATATAATTTTGATTGCTTAATAACATGTCACAAAAAAAGTAGTCTTTTTTATGTGTTTAATCAACTAACTTATACTAACATTTTTATGGTGCTTGAAAATATTATCTGGTTGTTCTTTTACATAAACTTTAATATGAATCGATAATTAGCAAAGGCCAGCAATAATGGACAAACGTGGTTAATAACCGTGTTCGTACCCTCATCCTCCAAAACTCACTTTTGATTCTTGACCATTAATGAAGTTATGACGGGGAAATCTACATTCCATAAGTCCCTAAGATAATTTTCCTAAGTTTCAAAATATCCAATTAAGTGTATGAGTCTTTCTCTAAAGACTTGTTGGTGATTTCAAAAAATATTTTTAATAAAATCTTAACAACGGGGTAAACAAAATGTGCTCACACCGCGTAGGCGAATAAAATCCCACATATATCTGATAAGTGTCAAGAGAATTTTGGGATGGAGTGAGAAAATGACACAAGAATAATTTGATTTTACCAAAATCAAATCCCTTAAGGTAGTGTTTGGAAACTTGTATTTCATTTCAAATAATGGAATTGAAATCTGGAATTTAAAGTTTGTATTTCAATTCCTAACCATTGTTTAAAGGGGATTTGATAGAAGAGAGAGAAATAGAGGTTTAATGTAGGAGAGAGAAAAAGTGTGGGTTTACTAAAGGAGAGAGAAATAAATATTAGAAAGAGAATGAGTGAAGTTGGGATATAAATACTCATGGAGTTGGGATATGCATGAGGAAAGAATTTCAAATGACAAGGTAATAGCTTGAATTTCAAATTCTACTAATATAGGCTTTTGAAAAGAATTTGGACAAATTCCATAATTTCAAATTCCATGCCATCCAAACAATAGATTTCATCCAAATCCAGGATTTGAAATGAAATCTTGCTATCCAAACATAGCATAAGTGATTTTGATTGCACAAACAAATGATTAAATAACTGATCTTATGGGCTTAAAAACTTAATCAGTTAATAATAACTGATCGGATTTTTAAGCTCACCCGCACCAGTTATTGTGTCCTCATTTGAGGCCTAATATATTTACCCATGTAACACCTTCCTCTCATCCCTCCTTACCCATGAAACACTAATCACCACCGTCTCTCATCCATCTTTTCTCGAGAAGAATAATGGTAACGCCACCGTTAGAGTTCACTGCACCGTCGAAACTTCCTCAGAGTCTTTGATGGCGACTTTCAGAGTCACAAACTCCTACTGTTGAAGATATCGAGGCGAATCTTGTCAATTGCTCCGAGCAACTGACTCTATCCAAAACCGGTTACGTAACACCTGTTTTGACCAGATCCAATGATGTTTTTCCATTAGTGTTACTGAGATATCTTGATCCTTTTGGAGTATAGTTTCTTTCTTTCTTTAGTTTTCTGTTATCACGATTAACAAAGATTTGTGGAATAAAAAGCCTATTAAAATATACAAATTGTAATATGTAACTAAATTTATTAATATATAGATTTCAATTAGGAGAAATTGATTTAATCAGTCCCAACTATGGGCACACAGACGAAAACAGTCTCAACTATGGTTTTTTATTATTCAGTCCCAACTTTAAAACCTCCCCCCCCCCCCCCCTACATGGTACGAGTGGAATAGTGACTTGCTACACCGGTAAA
This sequence comes from Beta vulgaris subsp. vulgaris, assembly GCF_026745355.1. Classification (NCBI taxonomy): domain Eukaryota; kingdom Viridiplantae; phylum Streptophyta; class Magnoliopsida; order Caryophyllales; family Amaranthaceae; genus Beta; species Beta vulgaris. Next base: position 14,938,166 of record NC_079208.1, read on the forward strand.
AGAATGAATAAACCCTTATTTTTCATTTTATATTTTATTTTCAAATGTTTCTTGTACCTCCTCTTTCAATCTTTCTCTCTTCTCTCACCTTCCTCCCCTTCCCCTACCACCCCACAATCAGTGCCACCACCCTCAGTCCCCTGTCCCAACCCCACCACAAGTCGAGTCCACCCCAGGCCTACCCACACCCTCCCAGCCCACCCACAACCCCTATCTGCAGCCCATACCCCCACCCCACCCCATAGCCCCCCGCAAAACCTTCTCCCAACCCCCACCCCGCATCCTTAGAAACGCCCCTATTGTCGGCGCCCACCCTCCAATCCCCAATCCCCCCACATCCTCCCTCCTTTGCTCTCACCTTCATCTTTAGGGTTTTCGGGAGGTAGTTTTGAAAGTGGTGGAGGTGTTTCGGGGGTGATTTTGAGGGTGGAGAAAGTGCTTCAAGGGTCATTTGAGGGAGGGAAAGGTGCTTCAGGGGTGATTCAGGTATGGCGGAGGTGTTTCGTGTGTGATTTCAAGGGTGGGTGAGGTGTTTTAGGGCAGCGGGACAAGGGGAGGAGTTTGGGGCGGATGAGGGGGTGGTTGGGGTGAGGGAGTGGTTCCGATAACAGTGGAGGGGTTTCGGGGACAAGGGACGGGGGAAGATGGTGGTCGGGGAGGTAAAGAAGTTTTGGGGACGAGGGAGAGGTTGGTGACAATTAGGGGAGTTGGGTGATGAGGTAGTAGGGGTGGAAGGGGAGGGGGTTGGATGGCAGGGGAGAGGAGGAGGAAGATAAAAAAAAATTGACAAAGTTTACCTGCTACAGTAGGTTAGAAAACAGTTGGGACTGCTATGTAAAATATCATTTAAAGTTGAAATTGAACAATAAAAATTGATAGTTGGGACTGATTAAATCAATTTTTCCTTTCAATTATAATTTAATCATAAAGTTAACTTAATGAATGTTTAGAATCCAAGATTAAATTTAAATAGTTCAATCACAAGTTATGGTGACTATAATTTTATTGTAGCCATTATAAAATTGTCCCTATTTCTAAGACTTTATAATGTATACACCGATACTAGTTAAAATTGTTAGGGCATGAATTAATACACAAAGGAGAGTGGAGAATGCATCAAAAGTCAAAACTTTGAACGGTAAATCTTAAATACAATAACATACTTCCTCTACTTTGTTTTTTTAATTGCACCATTTGATTTTTGCACCAATTTTAAGAAAAGAGAAGAGAAGAAGATTAGACCCATTTGACTTGGCAAAATTAATTGAGTTGAGTGGTAGTGAAATGAGGGTGAAAAGGTAAAATATCCCCAAAAAACTTTGTCAAAGTTGAAATAGTGCAATTATAAGAAAATGTTTCAAATTACAAATGGTGCAATTAAAATAAATGGTGCTTGGAAGCCCCCCGCTATAGGTTTTTTCAAATTAAAATTTGATGGTTCTAAATTACAAAAGGCTCAGACTTCTTTTGGCTTTATCATTAGAAATATTAATGAGGGTGTTATTTTTTGTGGTGCTAATTCTATTAATTTAAATCTTTACAATCTAGTTGCGGAAGCTTGGGGGTTAGGAAAGGGATTAGAGGTGTCATTTCTCTTGGAATGAAGAAACTTATTATTGTAAGAGATAATTTTGATGTGATTCAATCCATTAAAAGGGTGTGAAATGTTCCTTGCACTATTAACTTTCTTGTTCTAAATGCAGGCAAAGATTTGAAGTTGTTTCAAGAAGTCCAGATATGCCATGTGTTCAGAGAGTTTAATGTGCTGTTGATTGTATGACTCACCGAGGGCAAAATTCTTCTAATCTTACCTAGTAGTTTGATTCTCCAGATATTTCCTTTTCTATGATAATTTGAAAGAATGCTCTACGGTGACCCTTATCTTGAACCTCTCTAGCTTTTCTTTTCTTATAATAAACAAAAGAAAAATCAAAGTGGAAAATAGTGCAATTAAAAAATAGAAAAAATATATAGTAATATGAAGAAAATACCGAAAAAATTTCAATTCATGTGGACCATTACAACGCTTAAGATGTGTATTACACAGACGTGAGCATCCAACTTCAAGCGACACTTAGAATGAATGTCACCACTCACTTCAGCATCTATATTTCAACAGATAAGGGAATAAACCTGTTTGAAATATCTTCAATACAAGAGCCTTACAAGTTACAATACAAACTTCAATATCAACTCCATTAACGAATACTACTGCCTCAAGGTCTCCACGACGTAGTTTGCGTAAAGATCCCTGCAAGACAAACAGCAGACGTGAGATGATTCTTGTTGAATATCATAGCAAATACAACACAGTAAATAAAATTTTCACCAATTGATGGTAATATAACTATATAAGAATATGTATAATTAGTAAACTACTAGTTCTTATTCAATAATTCGCCTTTCAGATGTCTAAAACGAACACATAGCAAGTCTCTACAATGATTTACAGTTTCATCAGGTAAAAGTTGGCAGACTGCCGATAGAAGAATCCATTCATCAACGAACATGTCATGAAGTAGTTTAAACGGTTAAAAAACTATAAAAAGCCTTGATCCGCTAATTAGGGCTAGTTCAGTATTACTACTACATTCAAACTTTTGTTTTTTAACTTTTAAGTCAATAATTGACTGGCACAAATTAATGTCAAGTAGTCTACTACTTTTCCTATGTTTCATGTTTCTTGTATGTTAAATGTATCTAGGTCAGTATGTAACGCAAGTACTTCTTCTAGGTCACGTACTAGTACCCGATACAATAGGTGTCCTACATAGTTATGCGTATCCATTCCTAAAATTTTAAAATCTTGTCCTTTTCTGTCCCCGTACTCCTATCTGTCTCTATGCAACCTAAAGGCCACTAATGGTGAACAAAAGCAATTGGAAAGGAAAGGAGCAAACATACATTGAGTACTGTATTGCCTCATGGGCCATAGAAGCGGGCAGAAACTCATCAACTGCTACTTCCTTGTTTTCATTTTTCTTATCTGAAAAAAATTGTCAGGGAAAAACACACTGAAGTACAAGATTCTCAAAAATAGCTATTCGTTCCAGCAGTGAGAAAAAAAAGAAGATTAAATGCCATGACATATAAACCAAAAACGGAATACTGAAAATTGAGGTGGCAACATATATATGCTTGAATGCCATTTTTTTTTTTTTTTTGGAATTGGAAATGAGCAGATAGTAAAAGCAAGGATACAATCTTCAAAAAAGCGACGTATCTCAGCCAAACGATGAGGTGGGAGCTCTTTGATGTCATTGAAATGCCGGTACTCAGGATCATCAGCACAAACAGCGATTATCTTGTCATCTTTCTCACCCTGAACAAATTAAAGTTAGCATTCCTGAATGAGATTAATATTTACTTCAGTATGAAAATACATACCTGGTCTATCATAGGCATCAATCCTATGGCTTTGGCCCGCAAGAAGCATCCCGGAAGAACAGGCTCCTGCAAGTTTGGAAAACCACAAGATTATAGATGTATCGAAGTCCTACATGTAAGCAGTAAATTCACAAACAAAATTTACAGGACACGTAACAGAACATACAAACTCTAAAAAGACACGCAGTTAAAACTTAAAAGAATTAAGACATGGAGCCACTCATGAAAATGAAAAAGGACAGATTCATGTGATATGAAAATGAGAAAAAGGTCAACATCAACAGGAAACCATGAAGACAAGCATCTAGTGTACTTTCAGCCAGCATCAAGGACAATCCAGTTTTTAATACAGAATGCAGCATCTTTACAGGTATTGGCCAACATCAATTTTGATAGCACAACTTTTTCTCAACTGGATACTTCACTTGAGATTTTATCTTTGTTGTTAAATAGAACAATTGACAGTATATTTGGTTGTGAAAACACTTTGATCTAATAAAGCATATAATGAACATTTTCATGCATAATATTTGATCTAAATGGTACCTGCATGATAACCAAGACATCCATGGGGTCACTGTCTTCACAAAGAGTTCGAGGGATGAATCCGTAGTTGTGGGGATAAACAACGGATGAATAAAGAATACGATCAACCTGAACAAGAACATTTATCATGTTAGTTTACAATATCAATCTCAAATTATTGGTCACAAGAAGCAAATATGACCAAGATCACTTTCATACCTTAATCAAACCAGTCTTTTTGTCAAGTTCATATTTCACCTTACTCCCTCTAGCTATCTCAATGACCTGCACGCATCAAACAAGCTTTAATGGTCGGAATACTCAAGTTAGCAACACAAAACTAATGTTCCTCATCATCAATAGTTATATATTGAACACCGCCTTCAAGAATTGGAGCTTTAATAAAAGCATCGTAATTATTTGATTCTGTTTGTCGATAAACACATGGAACACAACTTTCTGCGAAGTTCTACTTCCCATCTACGGGGAGGAGTTGCTTACCTAGTACCCCATGATAAGTAGAATTTCATTTCTGTGCTTGACCAAAAAATATGGCACTTTCCAACTTTGTTACGCCATAGGAATTACAGCTTCACAGGATTCATCTCCCTATGTCTAAACAAACGACCTGGTAAAATAGTTGTGGCAGGAGCCAGGGAGATGGAGAATAAAACTATTCGTATAGCAGAATATGTGGCTTTAAGTGGAGGTAAAGCTGTTGATATTCAGCATTACATATGGGCCAATCACAAAAGTTAATTAGATAAAAAGTTGAACTTGTCCCATATGGTTTGCCTTTCTATTAAGTATTAACCATTGTTTTAAGGAGGAAAGCGAAGATGTTTCATGGCTTATCATGATTTTGATGTTATCTTTGTTACTATTATCCACAAGGATGATTAGGTTTGGTCCTTTCAGAAACATCATCCACAATGACGATGAGGCTGGTTCTTCCTGAAATGGCTGCACTACTTCCCTGTCTAAATTAGAAACAAGGGCATAATGGTTACAGTCAAATTAATCATTGGCTAAAGAACAGAGGACATTTGTTGTTTTCTTTTTTCCTTTGTTCACTTTGTACCTTCTAAAAGAAACGGGTTGATGTAAGCTCATGTCAACAAGAAGTAAATTTAGATATGAACCTTTAGAACCATAACAAACTCACGAGATAGCTTCAGCCTTCAGGTAGTTCAGTTCTACTTTGTTGGCAGATGACCATATGAACATGAAAAGCTCAATTTTAACATGTAAATATTTCACCAAACAAACGAATATCCCAAATTCTAAGTCCTATGCGCTTGGGTTACTTGGCGAGCAATGCAGAAGAAAAACATGAATATTCTTAAGGGTCTAAATGTGCAATACAAAATACAATAAGCTAGAGGGCAATCACGAAGCGCATAAGCAATGTGAATCGTTGGAGAGAAATATGTTGTATACACTATTTCGATGATAGACAAATACTTAGTAATTTATATAATTTTATTTTGCCAAAAATATAAAATGCCAAAAATATTGTTTTATTTATTACATGCCGATATATATTTTATCTTGTAGAGAAAGAATAATGAGTTTAAGATATTAATCTAGTCAAGATATTTAATGAGAAAGATTTTCACTATGGTATGTTGATGTATCTAGTAACTAGAATCTTTTGAATAAAAAGATTCTTAAGTGATTAGAGATTTTATTGTTGTTTTTGTTATGGAATTCAGGTTGGATAATCGTGCCTACAAAGAAGGAGAGTGGGGCAAAATTCCTCTAACCACTCATGGGATAATGTAGCACAACGGCTAGTGGAAGGTGGTTACAATCTGTTGCAAAAATCGTGGAGATAGTGCAGCGAGTTATGGGCCATGAAGCCTCATACCAGCAAGAGCAAAACGTGGATTAAGAGGCATGAAGAACAAGAAGTAACAGCTACTATATAAGCAATTTACTTGTTCGAAAATAAACACAACTTTCAAGCATTCAAAAAGGCACTAAATTAACTTAGAAAGTTTTTCCGTAATTATACTCCTCTTCATATGTAAATCATTGTAATGCTTCGAGGGTTTGGGTGAGTGAAAATATCAAATATCACAGAATATCTTTGTAATCAAGTGAGAAGAAGAAAGAGAGAAATAGAAGACTTCGAGTAAGGTCAAGAGAGTGTTACTAGTCCAAGGAAAAAGTTCCTAGAGAAACAGGGTGAGGTCCAGTATTAGGTTGTATGAAGTGTCATTTGGCCTATTCTAATAAGAGAAATATTGAGTCAAAATCCCTTGGGTCAAGGTTTTTCTTCCTATTGGGCTTAGAAAGTTTTCCTTGTAGGTTAAACTTGTGTGTCAATTCTTTCGTTTCTTTCAAGTTATTTTAATTCTGCAAATTAGGTTAAAAGTCCCTACAACTACAATTCACCCCCTCTTGTAGTTGATCTAGTGTTCATACTAGATTAGAATAACAAAATATATGATGAAAAAAATACAAACACTAAACCAAGAATTGGCACAAGTGGAGCTTATAAAGATCTTACTATTACATTGTTTTCCCTTTAAAAAAAGGCATATGCTCATACATATACCCTACCAGCTATTCAGTATGTACACAATAGACAAAGTCAATGAGCTTTACCATGATCTCATGACAACTTAATCAACTTTTGACTACTTGATGAAAAAGATATTTACGAATAACTACTAATGCAGTTTTCCATCAATTAGGAGAGTGGGGTGGGAAAAATGACTATTTCGAAATCAAGGAAGATGTCCAAAACATTTTTGTTTCTACCACTACAATTTTCAATTTCCCCATCTTCATCATGACCTATTTGTCTGGTCCAAACATTCAATATCGAACACCAATTATCCAAGAGGTTTATCTTAGGTGGGGAAAGAGGGTCATGCGGAAAGCAAACCATTGTTTTGTTAATTACTCTTGAGTCCTGACCTAATATGCAACTATTATGCCACTCCAAAATAAGAATATATAGCTCGTTTAACATTTCGCGAGTCGAAAAAATATCCACCAAAAATACATAATAACATGAAAATGATCTATACAGAAACTAGCATATGCATGCCAAATAAAGTTAAGGTTCTTACACAGTTGAAAATTACAGGAGCTCCAGGACCTACATAAGCATCAACACCGAAAAACCAAAAACCAAATAAATAAGAAAAACAAAACATAACAACAGTACAAAGTGTCTAAGAATGTAACTGACAACACACAAATTAGATGATCATATAGAAGAATGGATACCTATCTCCAGATCATGCCATGGGTGTGCAGCAACTGATCTTCTAGTCATGGACGAAAGTATTCTTTCATTTAAACGAGGATGCCTAGGATACTTTGAATATCCAACATCCTTTTTCTCAGTCTCATTCTCAATCTCAACGGGAGAAACCATGTTCTTTTTAGCTGCAGATAGATATCTCCACTTGTTAAGAAGTTAAAACAAAAATGTTTTACAAAAATAAAGAATAATAAAAACTCACAGTTGGTCTTGTAAGAGACCGTCTACTTTTAATTTAAAAGTAGGCGCGGCCCAAGCCCAATATTAAGAAAGAATAGATCATATTTCTTAATATAGTGACTACTTTAATCTATTTAGTGACCATTTTAATCTATTTAGTGACCAGTTTAATCTATTAATTAATAACATTCTTTAATTCATTTAGTGACTGATTTAATCCATTTAGTGACTAGCTTAATCCATTTTGTAAGACTGACGGACTATTTTTAAAAATTGTTTGTTCTGATTTGAATTTAGAAGGGAAATAAAAGAAGGAGAAGAGAATGGACGACTAGGATGGTGCAAGATACCTAAAAATAGTGTTAGGTTAGAGAAAAATTGAATGGGCTTCTTAGGAGAACGTAGGTTTGCATTGTCTAATTTTATATTAAAATTAGACCGTCTATTATAATAATTTGTGTAAAAACTCAATAGAGTACAAGTAATAATTTCTAGATCAAACATTCAATGGAAACTTCTCAAAATGAGACGATCTTATCATTATCATTAGAGTGTGTGACTATATATTTAAAAGGGACCAGTTTTTGTTTACGCTACTTTTCAACTGAAATTTTTAGCTAAAAGAACAAGGTAAAACAGTCTATTTTCAAACCAACTAAATGTTAGGGGTATCAAAAAAAAAAATCCTTACATGGAAAAATAAAGAGTACTATCTTATTTATGTATTACTAATCATGAAATTAAACAATGTATATAGTATTATGATAATATCATATTGTTTGTAGCATAGACATTGGCATTAGCCAATTGAACTTCATCAAGTTTATCTAATTATATTGATATATGCACTATTTGGCATATCTCAATGGCATGTATTAAAAACTTAATACCCTCATGACCTAGAGAATTCTCAACTTTACAAAAGTGATATGCATATTTGGAAGACGAGAAATGCCTAAACTATAACCATTTTGAACATTTTTTTTGTTCAGAACCATTTTTAGTGGTATATTTAGCAAAAACAATAATATATTAATTACAAAAGATAGCATATATACACAAAAAGTAGTATGTAAAAACCGAACATATGACCAGGATACAAGTGTATTAGTAAAGTGATGTTTTTGGTTCCAATAAATTACTTTAATTCTTAAATATACCACCTCTTTACCAGATATACTTTCAGATATACTTTCTCTCTGTTCTACTACCTCCGTCCTTTATTAGTTTACCCACTTTGACTAATAACACTATTCATCTTTATTACTTTGACCATTATTTATACTTTATATGATGTAAGGAAAATATAATCATGTGTCATATTGTTTGATTCGTCTCAATATATAATTTTGGAATATTAAATTTTTATAATTTTTATAAATATATAATTAGAGATATTATTACTCAAAATTTTACATTGATAAATATGAAAAGTCAAAAGAGGTAAACTAATAAAATACGGAGGGAGTATTTTAAAGGAAATGTAATGCGTTGGCACGAGAATTCAAGAGAAAAGAGAGATAAAGAAAAAGAAAAAGAAAAAGAGGGATCCATGTGAGGAATACATAGAAAAAAATAAGTAAGCATCAAATAGACTAATGTTTTATTTATTTTGAAACGGCCTAAAATGATTTAGTATTTCATTTATTTAGAACGGAGGAAGTATTACTTTTCTTGATAATCTGAACAAAAAAGGTATAGAAGGATCCTGAATTGGGCAAAGCTACCTGCGAGTCTGGGAGACAAACTCTGCATCACTCATTGAGTGTTAACAACATGCACTAAATTTCATCTAAAGTCCAACAAAATAACCCAAATGACGCCTAAATCAACTGTTTATACCTCAAAAAATGAGACTCGGGAGTTGAAAAAGGGTGAGAATCCCTTTCAAAATACTCCAAACTAAAAGCAATTAAAACTGGAAAAAAAAACAATTAATATGTATATGAACTGATCAATACAGAAAAAATGATAGCAGCAAAAAAGATTCGACTAATTTTAAAGAGAATTGACAAGGGTAATCACAAATAAAAAAGACATAATTAAGCTTGAAGAGGAAAGAAATTTACCTGAGAAGAGGAAAACTAAGGAGGAAACTTGAACAAAAAACAAATGAAAGTCAGATCTCAATAAAAACTCGTAGATCGCGTGGTATTTAAGCTTATGAAAGAAGCAAAAGGATGGAGAAGAAAAAGAAAAAGGAGAAAGAAGGGAGATGACTGTCAGCTCAAGGTAAGCAAACTAGCAAAGCAGAGAGGAGAGAGAGTAGCAATGCCTTCCCGCTCTCTGTCACTTTCTTTCTTAACCATTTTAAAAGCAACACCAAAACTCAACAAATATCCCCCTCCTCAAATAATACAATATTACAATTTTACAATTTTTTTTACCTTATCAGATATCGTATTAGGAAATCCCTAGGGGTGTTAATGAGTCAGGGTGGCTCGCAAACTGTTCGAGCTCGACTTGGTCAAAGCTCGGCTCGAGTGGGCTCGGATCGAGTTCGAGATCGGCTCGTGACCTTAACGAGTCAAGCCTGAGCCTAGTAGAGTTCTGCTCGAAAGCTCACAAACATGTTCGAAAAATTTTAAAGTAAAATTTTTATACATTAATTTTTAACCCAACTTAAATTTCAATTTCAAGTCCACTTTAAAAATAATACCAATTTGAAAGTTTTAGCCCAATTAAAAATACAAACTAAGGGTTTTTTTCTTAGCCCAATTAAATTTTAAAACAAAACAAACAATTGAAACAAAGACCAAAAAGAAAGACTAGAAAGTTAAACACTAGCATTCAGATTTTTCAGCCATTCTTCTTCAAGGGTTTTCGAAAAACCCTACATCCCCAATCTCGAGTACCAGACCATCGACGGCGAACCTTCGACGGCGACCAGCGTGCGTTGGTTTTCTTGGTGGCGAGAAGCAGTCTGCGGCGGCGAGCGACATCTTCGGCGGCGAGTAGGATGACAGGTAATGTTCCACTTGTTTTCGTTATTTTTAGTTTTTTTTTCCGATTTAATCTGAATTCGAAGTTTCTATGTGCCATAGTATGATGAATTCGAAATTTTCTATTTAATCTGAATTCGAAGTTTTTCGATTTAATCTGAATTTGAGCTTTTATGTGTTGTCTATACATTTTTTGAGTTTAAGTGGTTTTGCTGGAGTTGGGTGGGAATGAGTTCGACTGTTTGAGTGGTCGCCTAACTTACACAAACATTCTTGAGCTTTTTCGAGCCGAATATTTTCACGAATTCTTTCGAGCCGAGCCGAATTTTTCTTTTCTCAAGCTCGAGCCGAGCCCGGATTTTCGAGCTCGATCCGAGCTCGGACCCTCACATTCTCGAGCCGAGCCGAGCCTAGCCCTGTTCCGTCTCGGCTCGGGTCGTTAACACCCCTAGGAATGCCAATGAGTCAAATCGATCGTATTTTTACAAACCCTTGATTCGACCCAGCTTTACATGGATTGAACTAGTTTTCAGCTCGGATTTTAATTAAGTAATTGATTTATATCAGATTATTTTGCATCGCATTAAGACGAATTTTAACTATTAACTTCGTTTTTTTAAGTGTAACATTTTCTATTTTAGTAAATGTCATAATAAGTTAGAGGTGATCATTTTGGTCCGGCCCAACCCGTTTTCGGGCCGGGTTTTGTGCAGAATTTTCCGGGCCCGGTCAGCCCGTATATTTTTGGCTTTGGGCAAGCCAAAAACGACTTTTTAGTCTTTTTTTTTGCCCGACCCGTTTTGGCCCGCAAAAGCCCGCTAATTTAGGCCCGAAATAGCGGGCTTTGGACACAAAAATTCGGCCCGAATTTAGGCCCGGCCCGGCCCGACCAATGGGCAAAATTTTTTGGCCGCGGCCCGGCCCGGGCCAATGATCACCTTTATAATAAGTGCAACATAGAATAATATGAAATAAAATTTATTTTTATTTATAGAAATGCCACTACTTAATTCCCCCAACAACTTAATTAATTTATCATCTACCAACCTAAACAACATTATTAATCGACCCACCAAAGCCCCCTCTCGGATCTCAGCCACCTCTCTCTCGTCCCCACCCACCTCTCTCTCTCCTCAATTTAACCCACCCAACCCCGCCTCTTCTCAACTCAACCCATCAATCCGACATATGTTAGATATGGCATTCGATTTCGTGAAAGAATATGATGGCGCGCGTCAATGGTGTTGGTGAAATAAGGTTTAGGGTTTCGAAGGGTGTGACTTTTGAACAGCGGTAGTTGGTGTGTTGATGTGATGGTGGTGAGGGGAGATAGAGGATGTCGTGGTGGTGGTTGATGCATTGCTGGTAGTGAATCAGAAATGGTGGTTGTTGGTGATTGTTGTTTGTAGTTGGTGAAAATGGTGATTGGGTTGGGAAAGAGGAGGGTGTTGGTTTTATGGGTGAGGGAGGGGAAAGGGGGTGGTTTTCGGTGGGCAGTGTGAGGAGGGGGGTCTTTAGTGGGCGGGGGTGGTGGAGGGGGAAAGAGGTTTTTCGATGGTAGTTGTGGTGGCGTCTTGTGGTGAATGGTGGGTGGAAGGTGTTCGAGATATAAAGTTGCTTTGTAATTAGTGTAGGTGTTTTATTTAATTAAGTAGCCTAATCTCTCTTTTAATTATGGTCCCCAACTTTCTTTCTCTAACTGCTTTGTTCTGTGTGTTAATGCTCTCTTTTGCACTTTTTTAGGAATGGAGGAAGTATATATTTTTATCACTTCAAATTACAAAAATCAAACATTTAGAAAAGTAATGATAATATTTTTTTTTTACTTGACTTGTAATAATATATACAAATATAATTTTCATATTGTAACATGGATTTAGTCAATAACTTGATGAGGTGCCAATATTAATCAGATTCGGGTCAGATTTTTGTCAGAATTTTTCTTAGGTTCATCCATTCTGATTAGATTTTTCACTATTTCAAATTCAAATGGGATTGAGTTGGACTCGGATCAGATTCAGACTAATTGATATCTTAGAATTACCAAAATTTGACATGGTATTTATCACAAGATATGAATCGGACATGAAAGAAATTATTAGTTTTGAGACCTTTTCACGGGTATATTTAACCGGATTTATGCAAGTATTATTGTTTTATAATGGATCTCATTAGTATTGGCATTTTCAACGTGAAACCAACACATTCTTTTTCAGTTTACTTAAGTATATATGACCATTTATAAAACTATACTTTATCCGTTTCAAAATGTAGTTCATGTTTATGTTTGCACAGTCTCCAATACGTACATTTGACCTACAATATCTTCTATTTTGTATTAGTAAAAAATATAAAAAATTGATATTATAAAATATACACATTGAGGCAAATCTAACAAGACCTCACATGAGTATGTTTTTTTTGTATACATTAATAAGGATATTTGGTCGAAAATTTTAAAGTTTGATTCCCAAAATAGAAACAGGAACTATTGTAAGACCCTCAAGTTTTAATATTATTTAAACAATAACTAATCTTAATTATTAAACTAAAAGTGAACCAATTTTAGTAAATAAAAATCTCTAAGTTAATTTCTAAGTTATTTTGTTTAATAATTTATGGTTGATGAAGTTCATAAATTAAATTACTAAAGTCTTGTAGTCAACCTTGCAAGAAACTTGGGTGTAAGACTAAATGTTAATAACAAAATTCTGATGGCCCAATGCCCTATTCTTTGAGCCCAAACAAGTAAAAGAAACCCAAATCAGAATTTTGAGCTTGAAAGCCAAAGAAAACAAGAAACAAAATATGGGGAAATCCCCTGAGGGAACCATGGTCAACCGACCACCTCCCCCTACTCCTGTGGCGAATCTTGACCAACTATTTTACAAGGGTCGAGTAATCAAATCAAAATTTTTAATGTAACATTTTAAATGTTGAATAAAAACACTTGAAGAAGCATATGAAAGTTTATATATACTATCATTAATGTCTACAAAGAAGTTATTTGTTCATAATCTTAAATCTTTTAATTTTAAGCAAATTTATCAACTTATTATTTGTTCGACCATTATCAAATCTTCAAGGATTGAAGAATACTCCCTCTGTTTTTTTTTTATCATTCTCACTTTCCTATGCGCGCCTTCCAATGCACGTTTTAAAACTTAAATATCTTTCATTATATATTAGTAAAAATTATAACGATTGAATATTAATAAAGTACTAATTGAGACGAATCAAACAAGACCCCACATGATATGACTATGTTTTTTCTTATAAATTGAGAACATTTGAGAAGATTTTCTCTATGCATGAATAGTGTCAAGATTCTAAGTGAGAAAGATAAAAAAAAACAGAGGGAGTAGTTTATAAGTTTATGGATAGATTTCTAAGAAATTGGAAGAATAGTTTTATTTTAAATAAAAGGAGGAATAGTTCATTCACTTTGGAAGAACAAAAAAATAATAATACACAGTAAGTTGATTGTCGGCTGCGAGATTCGAACTTTGTATCTAAAGGGAAATGCTCCATGTCTTACCACTATGCCAAGATATATTTCATTTATTATCTTGCAGGTTGTTGAATTTATTTCTAACTTAAGGGGGGCCAGGCCCCGGCCTGCCCCTCTTATAATCCGCCACTGCCCTACTCCCTCCTTGTTCCCTACACTACCTCCCCTATGATAAACCACCATTCATCATCTACCACCTCCATGTTTGTCTCCAGAAATTTGCCTATAAATACCCAGAGGAACTAAGCTTAGAAATCAGAAAATCAAACCATAAAAATCACAAAATTTCTTCTCCTCCCTCCTCCTCTTCTCGGCACCACCGAGCCACCACCACCGTGCGGACCACCTTTTGCGCACCACCCATTGACCGACGAAATTTCGTCACTTGCTCGCCGACGATCCTCGTCGTACCCCGCAACCCTTCGCTACTCTCTCTCCTCTTTTCTTCGCTCACTCCTTTGTTCTCGTTCGTTGCTCGTTGTTGCTGTCGTGGCTGGGACGCGCGTGTTACACCGACGAACGCCGTCGTTGTTTCGCGCTGCTCGTCGCCGACTACTGAGACTCGCCGGATCGCTCTGTCGGAGAATCGTTTCCCCTTGCTGCTCGTACTTCTCTGCTCTAAGTAGCAGAGGTAAAGGAAACCCACCCCTCTATAAATTAGTTTTTCCCCCCTTTAAATTCAGAAGTTTAACTTTAAAGTTAGTCTAAGTTCACTATTGTAAACTGATTTAGGCCCAAATATATTTAGTTAAACCAATTCAATAGTTGCATGTTTATTTATTGGGATCAGATCTGTTTTTTTTAAGTGTTAGTTAAGCTATTTAATCACTAGGGGAAAAAAAGGAAGGGCTGCGCTGGAAGAGCTGCTCTTTCTTCATTACGCGGCCCTTTTATATAGTAGGGTTGCACTTTTAAATAAAACGCAGCCCTTCGTTAAAGTAGGGCTGCGTTTTAATAGAAAAGCGCGGCTCTTCACATAGAAAGGCTGCACTTGTCAAAAAAACGCAGCCCTACTGTAAAACAGTAGGGCTGCGCTTTTTAGACACGCAGCCCTTTTTAGTGAAGGGTTGCGCTTGACTAAAAAACGCAGCCCTTCTTAATTAGAAGGGCTGCGTTTTTTAGTCAAGCGCAATCCTATTGAGCCTTAAATTCCCTCCAATTCTTTCATTATGTCACTCCCTCTCTCTCCTCCTATTTCATCTCCTCAACTCACAAAAAGTGCTGAAAGGGCTTCTCTCTCACCCCCATCTCGTTTCTCTCTCACCCTATACCTATATTCTGAACGAAAAGGTGAAATAATGTAGGGACGAAGTGCAATACGACGGTGGCTACGAGAACCAAGAGAAGGAAGAAGGCCATTAGAAAGACGATAAGTGCTTGTTCCATCAATGGAAGCTGGTTCTACAGTTTCATCAATGGCGTCCTTCACATTTCTTCCACCACCACCACCACCACATTTTGATGCGTTTAACAAACTTTTCATTTTTATTTTTTTATGTTTTTTTTGGGTTTCTCAAATTTGCCTGATTTTCTCTCTAATTTTTTCTTCCTAATTTCCCTCCCCCTAAATTCTTGTTTTTTTCTCCTTCTTCCCTTGTTTTTGTTTCTTCACCATCTTTTCTTGTTACACGATTCATCGCTTTTTTAGAGCAAATTTTGTTGTTTGTTTATTTCAATGTTATTCGTGTTTTACATAATCATGAGAATTTTTATGTGTACTATGATTCCTCCACTTTTAAAAGGTTGGACGATGATTTTTTTTTCTATTTGTGTGATGATTCTGATCTATAATTTTAGGGTTATTTTCGTTCCTTTTTTTTCTATTTCCGTTCGTTTTTTTTTCATTTCAGCACTAAGATTTCTGGAATAATCATTATTTTGTTATATCTATTATTTCATTTCAGTTGTATATTACATTATTTTGGTTGTATGATATTCATCAGAATCAATAAAAATCTAAATTTTAATTTCAATTCTGGATTTGCATTTACACGCCTTTGGTTGTTGCTGCTGCTTTATCAAACTATATTATTTCATTTATTTTTTTTGGTCTAAAGCGCTTTTTACCTAAAAACGCAGCCCTTCACTTGTAGAAGGGCTGCGTTTTTAGGTAAAAAGCGCAGCCCTTCCTTATTTTTCCACTAGTGAATAAATGTTGGGCTAATGGAGTTGAACTGAAGCTGATTCAGTACTTTGTTAAGCCATCACTAGTGGAAAAATAAGGAAGGGTTGCGCTAAAAAAGGCCCTTAGGGCTGCACTTTTTGACAGCTGTTCTTTCAATAGCAGCCCTTCATTTTTTTAGTAGGGCTGCGCTTTTTAGGTAAAAGCGCAGCCCTTCACAAGGAAGGGTTGCGCTTTTTAGGTAAAAGCGCAGCCCTTCTAAGCTAGAAAGGTTGCGCTTTTACCTAAAAAGCGCAGCCCTTCCTACCAAAAAAAAAAAATTTTTTTCGACATTTTTTTTACTCATATATTAATCTCACATTTTCTGAATTTTAACATTTGCATTAAACTTTAAAGTAAACCATCCAAATCCAGAAGAGAAGAAATTATTAGATCTACAATGCAACTAAACCCAAATATATAGAGAAAGAAATTATAGATTTACAATGCAACTAAACCCAAAAAAAAAAAAAGAACAAAACGAAAATGAAAAAAAAGGAACAAAAACTAATATACAGAAGAGAAGAAATTATAGATCTGAAAATACAAGAACATTAATCAAAACAAAGATTAAGAAATTATAGATCTGAAAATACAAGAACATTAATCAAAAACTGCCTCCAAACATTGACCTGATAATGTTTAAATACGTAAAACAAACCCTAATACATAATTAAGGAAATAATAAAATTCGGAAATACTTAAAATGGCTATTTCGAGCCTTAAACGAACTCGGATGGCTTAAAAAGCCTATACATCACAGCATAGCGGTGAGTTTGACTCGTTGGCCCGTTCCACTTCCGAAAAGGTATCACAATAGGCAATCGGACTCCGTCGACATGATTAGTGCAAATCATTTCAGGCTTTTTGTCACGTTTCTGGGCTTTTTTGAGAGAGAAGAGAGGATGAGAGAGAAGGAGGAAAGGGAGGAGGGACAGAAGAGAGAAGGAGGAAAAGGGAGGAGGGACATGAGAGAGGAGAGAGAGGGATAATATATTTGAAGCCCGCGAATTTTTTATTTCAAATTTTTTTAAGAAGGGTTGCGCTTTTCTTCCAAAGCGCAGCCCTACATAACAGAAGGGCTGCGCTTTTTCTAAAAGCGCAGCCCTTCACTAAGTAGCGGAGCCCTTCTTTTTTTTTCCCCTAATGCATGTTAGTTTAATTTATTAAGTTAAGCATAATTTTTGGGCTTATAAACTGATTTGTTAAGTTAAGTCATCAACTTAATTTAGTTGCTTTGTTATATTGGGCTTAAGTGGACTGTTTTGTTGAATTTAATTAAATCACTTGGTTTAGCTTGAATTTCTAACTAGTTGGGTTAATAATTATGTTGTGGATTAATTAAAAATGTTATGTTAAACTAATTACCTTGTAGTTCTTATAATCTGAATTTTATAATTGAATACTAGGAACACTTTAGTTTGCAAAATGACTTTATATTTAGTTCATAAGCACTATAATATATTAGTCATCATTAGATTAATGATAATAATTTATGGGTAATTAGGCAAGGAATGTTTGTAGTAGGTACTTTCCTAAAATAGTCACTTATAATTTTAATAAGTAACTCACTTATATGAATGCAACTATATATGAAATTATAAGCTTATAATATAGTAATATGACTAAAGGATAAATAATACTTCTAATTTGATTTCAAACTATGTTTATGAACAAGTATATAAAAGATTCCCATGAAATATTATGTCAGGAACATATATATATACAACCAATTAGTTACGAGAACGTTTAATAAGTTACGCGCAACTACATAACTTATAAAATAAGAATCGTTCTTAAAGAGCACTAACACTAATATTTTCTATTTAATTACTAACTTATAAAATACTCAACTAAAATTAAAAGAACTCGTTCCTCAGAGCTCAGTAAGGACGATACCAAGGACATAAGGAGAAGATTATTACTATTCTACAATGAAGGTAACATCTACTGCTAGTACTCGCAATTTTCTTTAAATATCTTTATGAAATATGAGAACAATTGGATAGTAAAAGTTTATCAAAATGATTATTCTTGAGTTGCGGGATGACTATTATGATTTATTTGTAACTACATTTTATGAGTTTTATGAACTGGATGGATTATCATGAGCTATGGTTTATGAAAAGATGATATGATATGAAATAGTTTTGCTACCTTAAATATTGAGGTAGAGATGAGATGAATGACCGATGATTATCACCTATGAATATTAAAAGTTATGGAACATGATAAAGTAAAGTGAAAGAACTGGTTTGTTGAGCTGATTGGCGGTCCTGCACGTACCGAGTTGTTCACTAGGGCATTGGCCTGTTACTGTTTATTAGGGCACTAGCCCATTATTGATGTAGGGTAATGCCCGAGACATAAGTCCTTGCACAGTGGTGCATACACATAGCTGGGAGACGTCCCAGAGTTGACTGATTTTGCAGCAACCAGAGTAAAAATGGATAAAAGGAATAATGGTTTATAAAGGTGAAGTTGAATGAATGGTGTTTCGACAAATGTTTGAGTTATTCTTTCTCCCTGTTTGCAAATAAAATGAGTTGAAATGAATTTACGTTGCTAGAGTAGCTTATTACTTGACCTTGGCTCATAACGTTTTGTATTTATGTTTTAGGTACTGCTGGGGATGATGGTACTGCGTAGTGGCAAGGATTACCATTGTTATTTCACTAGGAACACTACAAGAGGGGGGGTGAATTATATGTGTATAAATAAACATAACTTTTTCGGAATTTCAAACTTAAACAAATAAACAAGCTAAAGGAACACAAGAGATTTTTACAAGGAAATACTTCTTGAGCCCAACAAGAATAAACAACCTCGACCACTAGGGATTTTAAACTCAACTCTTTCACTAATTAGGCCAAACAACTTTGTTACAACCTAATTCTACTCACGAGCCACACCTTGAGTTCCTAAACTCAAGTTCCTAAGCCACTGTTCCCTTAACAGCAGTTCCTCTCAACTTCACTCGAAGTTTTCTCACTCTTACTTGCTTTACTCAAAGCTTCTCTCTTACAGAACTTCACTCAAAGTCCCCTTACCCCAAAAACCAAAATACAATTGATCGAAATAAGCTTAGTGGAATTAGAGTAAGAAAGTAAAGAACAAATGGCTATTATGAGAGAATGAAGGCACTGACACTTTAATTAGTTAAACTCACTAAATCACTTAGTCAGACACAATTTGGAACTTAATTAGACATTAATATTTATAGTGGTAGTAATTTAGAACGTGGGAATTAAAACAAGTATTTGTGAAAAACCATTATCCCATGATGTTCCTTACCCCAAAGAACACATTCCTCATACACCCCATGATCCCATGATCACTGTTAGACGTGGCCATGTGGGAGTGTTTTTAGTTACTGCTGCTCAATTATAGCAACCACTTTAAGCATTACTCGAAAATCTGGTTAATTAAAAACATATTAATTATTAAATCTGAAATTAAATCATTTTAATAAAAATATTATCTTTAAATTACTTCCATAAAAACCGAAAAATATTTTTATTATATTTTGAAAAATAAAATCTTTTCCTTAAAAAGATTTTCCATAAAATCATATTTTTCCTTAAATAAAACGGTTACCTACATTCTAGGCATAATTTTCTGAACTGCCATCAATGTATCGTTGTAATGCTTCAATCTAAGTCTAGTTCCTTTTAATTGTTAGTTCCTTTAACTTATAAGTTTAGCGCCAATTAGTCTGTTCCTTACCAAGGAACAAACTATCGTTCTCAAACAAAAGCTGCCATAGTTCCTTACCATCTTTACTTGTTCCTTTACAATGGACCTAGAAATAAAAAGCCTCGCTTTATTCTTCTTGCTCCAATGCTGCTCCAGTATCAAATAGAGAAACATCTTCACTTAGTCTTCAAAATCCAAACTTGATTTCTTCCTTGACTTAGTATTCTCTTTGTTCCTTTCAATGATACCTTGAAATTCACTCACTTAAATAACTTGTTAGTCCAATACTTAGTTTGCATCTTTGTTCCTTTGTCATCATCAAAACTAAGGTTCAACAACCACCTTATTAAATCATCTAGTAATAGTAACTTGTAAGGTTAACTTAACTGGAATCTAAGACCATATACTTTAACAAAAGTTATCATTGTTATATCAAGTAACGTTAACGTTCTCTGTTTTAATATAATATAAGATGTTTACATTATTGCTATTATATCTCTTAATATTTATATGTGTTATATGATTGTAGCCTTGCACCTTCCTAACCGAAGGTGCGGCGGTAATGCCTCGACTAAGTAAGTATTCCGCTGTTAATTAGGTTGTCTTAAATAGTGAGTCAGTGGTCGGGGCGTTACAAGTATTATGGAAAAGAGGGAATAGTATA
Organism: Beta vulgaris subsp. vulgaris; assembly: GCF_026745355.1. Taxonomy (NCBI): domain Eukaryota; kingdom Viridiplantae; phylum Streptophyta; class Magnoliopsida; order Caryophyllales; family Amaranthaceae; genus Beta; species Beta vulgaris. The sequence goes on from NC_079208.1 coordinate 14,958,512, forward strand.
ATAGAAAAATAAGAGTTAGCATAACACTTATAATATTCTTCAAATATCGTAATAACATTAAAAGTAATAGATTATTTAAATGTGAGTTGATAAGGTGGTACAACAAAATTGAACTTGACAAATTAATTCATCATCGTAAATCTGGATATCTCTACTTAGACAACATAAATGGTCAAACATTTAGGCTATGTTCAGTTTACCTTATTTTTGCTTATTTCAGATCTAATTAGATCAGAAAAAATAAGTTCAGATCAGATGAGATAAATTCAGATCAGATCATGCTTATATTTAAAAACTCATTATTACTATTAATACTATTATTTACTAGTACATTTGTTCAAAAGGATTATTATTGTTGTTGTTGTACTTATTAATTATTAATATTGATAATTATTATTAATCTTGTTGTTATCATTATAAATGTCATTGTTATCATTATTTTAAGTTATTTTGCTATTATTAAATAATAGAAAATCAAAAGCCACGTGTTAAGAACATATAGGCGCAGAAATATATAAAATATGATAGCTCAAATTCATGACAACGAAACTACTAAGTTCGGATTACATATCAAAATAAGCTAAGTGCGAGATACAAATTATAAATTTAGATCCGGTATACCTCTTCCTACCGAATTCCTAATCTCACAAGCTATTTGAAGTTACACGCTATCCATTTCTTTCTTGCGTAAGTCATAGTTGTTTGTATATCTTATTTTATTTCATATGAAAAAAAGAGTTGAGTTTGCCGACTTCTCAAGTGTGAAACATTTTTTTTAAGGGAAAGTGTGAAATATTTTATAAGTGCTCTTATAAATTAATGACTTGGGTTATTATATAATTATTTTTAGTAATAATTATTATTATGATTATAATTATTGTTGTTGTTATTATTATAATGATAATAATAATAATAATTATTATTATTATTAATAAAAGTTGTGTAAAAGTTGTGATAGAAATAAAATGATAACAATAGTAATACTATAAATAAGATCTTATAATGTATTGCATACTAATGAATTACAAAGTAGCAATATATAGTAATAATATATTGGAAAAATTGTTTAAAATAAGTTAACCTTTAACCGGTCTTCTTTTAATAAGTTAACCATTGGATTATCCTGGAATAAGCCATCTTTTATATCATTTAAGCATTAAACAAGTTGGATTACATTATGACCTGCTAATGCAAGGAACAACCGGTTATTCTACCCAACCCTTACAAACACCTTCTACCCACCCCTACGAACACCTCCCCACCCTCCTCCAACCACCTCTCCCCTAGTCCCCCAACCCATTTTCCTGCCACCACCGCCTCGCCCGACCCTCTGCAAACACCTCCTCCATCCCCCCACCCTCGCAACCCCCATTCCGTAAACCCCGCAACCCCATTCCCCCCCTTCAGCCCCGCAACCCTCTCCCTCTTAGTCCCGCAAAACCCACCTGCCTCCTCTGCTTGCCTTGCCGGAACTCTTCACCTTTACTGCACAGCGTGACTGCAATCTCGGGCGTGATTGAAGCAGAGCTAGCAGCAGGGTGGTGCTGTAACGCGACACCAAGCAGAGGAGATAGAGCAAGAGAGAGAAGAGAGGAAGCAGGAGCAACGAGATTGCGATTGTGCTCAGGTGTGTATAGTCGGTTGATGGCGGCAGGCGTGACGCTCGTTGGCGGAGCTGCAAGCAGGAGCGTCGGTGGTTGGTGCACTGAGGGGGGTTGAGGGTGGCAGCAGGGGGTGTAAGGAGGGTGGGCTACGGGGGTTGGGCGAGGGTGTGGCTCGAGGATTTGGTGTTGGGTTGTGCGAGGGTGTGGGTCGAGGGTTTGGTGTTGGGTCGTGGTTGAGGCTAGCTGGGTTTAGGTGGCCAGCTATGGAAGGAGGTGATGAGAGATGAGAGAAGGAGGACATGAGAGAGGTTAGAGAAGGAGGTGAGAGAGGATAGATGAGAAATATTAAAAACGAAAAAAATCTGGATTTTTTCCTTTCTTTTTACCAGTTAAATAGGTCATAAGTCATCTAACTCATTAAAGGCTTAAGTGGCATCAAAGTTGACTTATTCCAGGATAATCCTGTGGTTAACTTATTAAAAGAAGATCGATTAAAGGTTAACTTATTTTTAACAATTTTTCCTAATATATTTTATAAAAGATAAGGTCTTGTAAATCAGATCAGAACAGATCAGAAAAAATAAGTTCAGATCATATCATATGAGTTCAAATCAGAAAATTTCAGGTGAACTAAACATAGCCTTAATTGTTCAATTAAATGTGTCTGGTTGATGTTTTGCATTTCGAGCCATTTATTTAAATGATGGGGTTAGGGCATGCATTTCACGTCATTTACTTAAAGAGGCCGGATAGTTCCTAGTTTATTTTCTCCCATGAAGACAAATTCAAAATGAAAAATTATACTTTGTTATGGATGAAAAATTATTCAATATGGATATATGGATAGAAAAGGTAGTAACCCATTAGTTAAAAAGCCTTTGGTACAAAATTAAATATTTCAAGCTAGAAAAATCATATATTAGAAGTTGTTTAGGTTTATAATTTTATAAATAATTGTGTCATACTTTAGAAGAAAATGGAATCTATAATTGTGTAATGAATAATTGTTTTATCGCCTTAAAAGATTGTGATAGTTGCATGTGAGCAGAATTACCATATGCATAACAGATTCGACCACAATAATTAAGCATTCAATTCCTGAATTATATATATATATATATATATCTATTATATAAGGGAAGGGGGGAGCAATGGTGTCCTCTTTTGAAACGCCTATTTTGCCCCCCTTCTCTTTCTAAATTACAAAAGAAATGTCAAAAAATCAAAATACTGAAAATAAATTTACAACATTCACTCACAAATCACTTAAAAGAAGAAACTTTACTAATCCATCATACAATTGAGAAAATCAGTTATAAAAATCACGCAAATCACTCAAATAATCAGGAAACTTTATTAAAACTTAAAATTAATTACAAACTAAAACTAATAACCTAGAACGTCAATACATACAAAAAATTTACAAAAATTTACTTACAAATCACTATTCTCAAGAACCATTCACAATTAATGGTGGGTCATGATAAAAAATAGAGGTGTATTTGTAGTGAAATCAAATTTAGAAATTAGACAAGGAAAAAAATTATTTACTTTTATAGTGTTTTCCTATATATAATGAAACTTTTACATATATTTGGACTATTTTTTTCTATTATATAATAGCGATAATTATCAAGGTAAAAAGGTTTATATAAAATATCATTCAAGAATTAAAGTACAACATATCTCTATTATATAAGGGAAGGGGGAGCTATGGTGTCCCCGAATGAAGAGACTATCTTACCCCTTCCCATTCTAAATTACAAATTCACTTACAAATCAAAGGGGGCTTCAAACAAAAATAAAAAATATAATTATAATAATCACTCACAAGTCAACTAAAATCATAAAATTGCATAATTTACGTTATGCAAATCACTAAAATGAGGAAACTTTACAAAAACTTAAAAATTCACTTACAAACTACAACCTATGAAAAAATTGACTTGAAATCAAAGTGTCTACTTTCTTTACAATTTATGAAGTACTGTACTTAATTCAAAAATCAACTAAAAAATTATAATATTAGAAATCATAAATAAATTCAAAAAATTTCTATTTTTTCATAGAATTTAACTTTGAAAAGTAAAAAAAAAAACAAAAAGAATGGTGAGAGACTTAAGTGAAGAAACTAAACCAATCAAATTTTGCAACTAAAAACAATTATACTTTATATGTCTAATGTGTCAAATTTTGACTCTTATGTCGAAGAAAATTGAGTTTCTGTTCGAAAAAAATTCAAGCACACATCGCGTGCAAAAAATTCTAGTATATATATATCGAGAGAGAGGAGGGCTCTTGTGAGAACACCTCCTCTATGTGAGAACTTTATGTGAGAACAAATCTGGACCTTTGGATCTAATCTAATCTAACCATCCTAAATACACTTATGAGTAATGGCATTTTCGTAATTTAGTTTAACCCTTACCCCTTTCTTCCCCCACCCCTTTCACGCTACTTTTTTTCTCTCTCTATCTTATCTTTCTCTCTCCTTTGTATCGTCGTTCATGGAGTTTTAGTTCTTCAAAGTTTTAGTTCGATTATTTGCGGATTCCAAACTATTTTTTCTAGAAATTGTGTTGGTTACTATGATACAGCAGAGGGTCACTATGATATATAGTCGAGGGTTGTGTTGGTTACAATGATACAGTAGAGGGTCACTATGATATATAGCAAAGGGTTGTGTTGGTTACTATGATACAGCAGAGGGTCACTATGATATAGCAGAGGGTCACTATGATATTGAAATAGTAAATAATATTTTTTTTTTTGACTAATTTCTTTAAACATGTGATAGATTGGTTATTATGATATAATACATGGTCACTATGATATTTTCTCATAGTTCTGCAGGCTTAGTTGCTCAGTATCGTTTTCTTGATTCTCTTGGTAACCTACGAATGAGATTCATTCTCACATAAAAAAGTGTTCTCACATAAGGATCTATTCTCACCGGATCCCAACCCTATATATATATATATATATATATATTATATATATATATATATATATATATATATATATAATATTATATATATATATTGTACCATACACTTTTCATTTTTGGTTGAAGAATGTATTGTACTCGTATTGACATGTATATCATATTTTTCCGAGACAATTCGCAAACAAATTTAAATTGGTAAAATAATAATTATAACAATAAGTGTGATAGCAATGTCTAATAAGTAAACAATAAAATAAAAATATCGATAATAATATTAAAGAATATTAATGAGTATAATAATGTTTAATAAATAAAATGACAATAAGTAAAACATCAGTAATTATTTAAAAAACTTACAAAAATATTTCTAAAAAATTTAAAATCTAAAATTAAATTTGAGATATTAATAAAGTAATACCAAAGATAATTATAAACTAAGAATAATGATAAGGATAATATTAAAAGTATTAGTAGTCTTAAACTCTTAACATACTAATCTGGATTGAACTAATTTTTTATTGATTTAGTTAAAAAAACAGATATAAGTAGTTATCAATATTTGAGCAATGAGCAATACTAATCTAGAAATAGTATTTATTTATTTTTACCTCAAAAAGATCTAGGTAAGTAGGTATAGTTTTAGCAAAAAATCTTTTGATGGAAAAGATGAATCATGGACGAAGTTTGAACATGAATAACAGTGAACTGTACTGATACTTATTAGTTATTACTTGGATTTACGTAACCTTTTGAATTTTGATTGAGTCGAAGAGAAAATGCGGATAGAATACGGAGATTCGGATTCCGTTACGCGGCATTTGTGTAATCAGCAAAGCAAAATCCAGCTGGAAATGTTATCCACGTCAGCACCAAACGTTTTAGCTTAGATGGGGTCCACAGGTCGAAAGCAACGTTGTCGTTACTCGTTAGTGGATTCGCGCCAAGCAGTTGGAGACTTGGAGTATCACTCTACACACACTCACTCACTTTGTCTTTCCCTTATCATGATTTTTTCTGGAATGGACCGCAACAGGACAAAGCTTCGTAGTTAAGATTACCGACTTGAAGCATCTCCATTCTCCTCAACTTGTCTGATACTCAAGGCCAATTTGTGAAAAACTCTATGTAACTTTTTTTTTTTTTTAGGGGAAAACCCAAAAAACGGGTTACTCTATTAAATCACAAACAGCAATGTTCAAAACGCTATCCGGGATATCGTCCATCCAGCGACGCCAACCAGAGACAAAAGGTTGGAAGTGGGCTAAATAGTGAGCGACTTTGTTACCAGTGCGCTTTACAATAGACCACACAACAAAATTAAAACTAGACGATAAAGCAATAATATCCTCTATAATAAGAAAAAACTCACTAGAGCCTACAACACCATTCCTAAGCGCTTGAACCACCACAAGACAATCACTCTCCAGAACCAAGTTTGAGACCCCAAGCTGGAGCCCCCATTGGACGCCTGCTAAGACAGCTTTGGCTTCGGTCACTTGAACCTCCCAACGAGCTTCCTGCTGAACCGTCGCACAACCTACTACCTCCCCGGATGCCGCTCTACACACCAAGCCAAGCCCAGATCCCCATTCACCCAGAAAACCCGCATTGACATTAATTTTGTACCACCCCAACTCCGGGCGCACCCAAGATGTTGGATGGCCATTCACCCTTTGGGTCGCACCTCCGCCATGATCCGCAACAGCCTCCTTCGCATTCTTGGCCATCTTCAGCCCGTAAGCTAAGATACTTTCAGGCGTCCCACACTCACCTTCCATGACCAACAGACACCGAGCCCCCCATATTGCCCAACAGAGTGTGAGAAAAACGGCCACATCCTCGTCCTCCAACTTTTTCAAGTAACAGCCCCACCATTCCACGAGCCTCCCACACCCATCCGGAGTCACACTAGCTAGGGAGCTCAGCTCCCATATACTCCTCGCCAGACCACATTGGTGTAAAACATGAAGGCCGGTCTCTTTCGCTGCCCCACACACTCCACACTGCTCCCCAATAGATGGAATCCGGACATAAAGGCCACACTTAGTCGGTAGCGCCTCCATGCAAGCTCTCCACGCAAAGAGCTTAACTCGCGCCAATACCTCAGCTCCCCAGATGATGGACCACAGGTCCGACGTCGTCGCCGAGGTTTCAATCCTCCTAGACCTTTCATCGTGCACCAAAGCTTTATAAGCTGACCGCACCGAAAAATTCCCATCCTTCTCTAAATCCCAGCATAGTTTATCCTCCGGTAATCGACGACTCAAAGGGATGCTTAACACCCTCTCAACCTCAAAAGGAAAAAATAGTTGTCTCACAAGATCAACCTTCCACTCCTTACTAATAGGATCGATTAAAGCTCCCACCTCCGCCTCCAAATTAGCATCGCCTTGAGGTTACAAAATTTTCCTAGATTGCGTACCAGGAAGCCAAGGGTCCGACCAAATCTTTATAGACTCTCCATTCCCAACTCTCTACCTCATTCCCCTTTTAATAACCCATCTCGCCTCCCAAATCCCCCTCCACGTATAACTCGGGTTCACACCCAGTTCAGCATCCAAATAAGAAGAATTCGGGAAATATCGCGCTTTGTAAATTTGAGCTATCAAGCTACCGGAGTTCGTCACTAATCGCCATGCCTGTTTACCTAATAACGCCCAATTCAAACACTTCATATCACGGAACCCCAAACCTCCGTCCCTTTTTTCTTTACACAACTTTCTCCAAGCTACCCAATGGATCTTACGTTCACCATTTTTTTGACCCCACCAAAACTGGGCCATGAGAGACCGAATTTCCTCACAGAAGGAAGATGGAAACTTAAATACACTCATCGCATAGGTAGGAAGAGATTGGGCCACTGCCTTTATCATAACCTCCCTACCAGCTTTAGATAGAACCATCCCCTTCCACCCTTGGAGCTTCTTGTAAATCTTCTCCTTAACCCCTCTCGTGATCACTTTTTTTGAGCGACCCACCACCGTCGGTAGCCCCAAATAGCGATCATGAATGTCGACCTCCTGAACACCAAGCATAGCCGCGATTTTCCCCCTCCGAGCCACCGGAACCCCCTTACTAAAAGAAATCTTGGTTTTGTCAAAGTTCACTTTCTGACCCGAAGACTCCTCATAGAGATTAAGTGCCTGTCGGATGGCCCTTGAATCTTGAACTGAAGCTCGGGAAAAGATGATACAGTCATCTGCAAACAACAAATGATTAACAGGAGGCGCTGTAGGGGCTAGCCTTATACCCTTCAAACTCTCCCTTTCTTCGGCTCTTCGTAACAAGTGAGAAAATATCTCCACACACAAAATGAAGAGCTAGGGCGATATAGGATCCCCTTGACGTAGTCCCCGATGCGGAATAAATTCCGCAGAAGGCTTCCCATTAACCAGCACTGCAAACGACACCGATCTCACACACTCCATCACCCTGCTGATCCAACCCGTATCAAAGCCGAACCTCACCAAAGCAGTATCCAAAAATTCCCACTCAATTCTATCGTAGGCTTTCGACATATCCAGTTTTAAAGCCATATAATCCGCCGCACTTTTATTCTGCTTCATGTGGTGAAATAACTCAAAAGCCACCAATATGTTATCAGTAATTAACCGACCCGGAATAAATGCACTCTGATTGACAGAAACAATTTGATCCAGAAAAGATTTGAGCCTATCTGCCAACACTTTTGACACCAGTTTATAGACAACATTACATAATGAAATAGGACAAAAATCCGACATACGCTCTGCCTTACTCTTCTTTGGGATAAGATTAATAAAAGTATGATTGTGCTGACGCGGGGAGGACTCCCCTCTGAAAATACCCAAAACCGTCTGCGTAACAGCATGTCCAACAATATGCCAGTAAGATTGAAAAAACATAGGACACATACCATCCGGGCCTGGGGCCTTAATAGGATGCATCTGACTGAGGGCAAGCTTCACCTCCTCTGCAGTATAGTCGGCCTGCAGACACACATTCATCCGATCCGTAACCGGCGCACCAAATTTACATAGCGCTTCGGAAATCATCGTGGGCTCAGAGGAAGTGAACATGGACCGAAAATAATCCACTGCTACCGCCCCAATAGCCTCATCCCCCACATGCTCAACATCATCATCCCCCTTCAACACCTTGATGGAATTTTTACGACGTCGTCCCGAAGCACGCTGGTGAAAGAATTCGAATTTCGGTCCCCCTCCTTCAACCATAACACCCGAGACCTCTGCTTCCAATAGACATCTTTCACCGAAACCAACTCCGCTATCTCCATTAACAATTTTCTTCGCCTAGCTAACTGAGCTGCAGTAAGACCCCCTGAGTTAAGTTTTTTTAGCGCCTTCCGCTTCTTTCGCAAATCAGCGAAAGTTTTCCCAAACCTTCGACCGTTCCAATCCTTCAAGTCAGCAGCGCATAACTCTAACTTAGCCGGCAAGGAGGGCGCTCCTAACCAAACATTCTCAATAATACCTTCACATTCTCCCTCGCTAGCCCAATATTGCTCGAACCGAAACGGCTTCGGCCCCAACCTAGATCCCGGGTTGAGCTTCCACAACGTGAGCTTGAGCGGTGCATGATCCGACCATTCTCTATCAAGATGCCATAAGTGGCCATCAGGAAATTGATCCCTCCACTGCAAAGTAACTAATGCGCGATCCAATCTGCACTGAACATTATCATCTAACTTGCGCCCATTGTCATAAGTAAATTCATATCCTGAAAACGGAAGATCAATGAACCCACAAGCATCAACATCCCCTCTGAAGCAAACCATCTGACTCTCTGCTCTATCATTTCCACCAAGCTTCTCACGACCCCACATAATCTCATTAAAATCACCAATACATAGCCATGGCAAGGAAGATTGGGAAGCAAGTAACGTGAGGAGAGACCATGAAAGATGTCTATTATGAGTCTCCGGCCAACCATAAAACCCCGTACATCTCCACTCCTCCTCCCCCAAACCATCCCGGACGACCACATCGATATGATGCACAGACATAGACAGCAAATCCACTACAATATCCTTTCTCCACAACAAAGCTAATCCACCAGACCTACCCACCGAATCCACAGCTAAACAATGAAAGTCATCCAGTTTATTTCTAACCCTATCAAACTCCATCGAACTCAACTTTGTTTTCGATAAGAAAACCAAAGCTGGGGCCTCCCTTCGAATCAAATCACGAAGGTTAAGAACTGCAAAAGTGTGACCCAAACCCATGCAGTTTAAACTTAGAAGACTCATTGAGCTGGCGACGCTGCTCTATAGCAGACCCCGCCTCACGCCATCCAGAAGAAATAATTTCCAAACACATTTTTTTTGTTGTACTATCGTAATCCTCCACATCCGCCGTCACCTCTCGACTCCGTTTCCCCCCTACATCCAGCTCTGTACCACTCTCCCCCTCCTCCATATAAGTATCAAATTTTTCCCGAGCCTTTTTTCGCCATCTTTTCCCTCCTACCCCTTTCACACGTTCCACCTTCGTTGAAACCTCATTAGCTTCTGGGTTCAAAAATCCTCCCCCAGTCCGAGATTCCCCTTCATCCACAGGCCCATTATTATCAAGTTCCTCAACTACTCCCATAACGGTAGTAGTAGTGGCACCAAGAATCCCCACCACCTCTTGGGCTCCATGCGAAAAATCTCCAGATTCAACCTCAGCAGCAGGAGAACCTTTATCATACCCCACATGCGTACCTCCCTCTCCTTCACCTCCAGACCCATCCTTGCATTCTCCACCCCCAGAACTCGCCCCCGGCCCTACTACCTTCCCTCCCCCTGCTATCAGTTCCTCCCCCTCCTTAGCACCAATATGGTCATTATCTTGCCCCACCTCCTCCTTCTCCAGCCCCAACAAAGCATGTCCAGAATCCGACCCCCCTACTTTTGGCTTCGTAACAAACATCACCTTCCTGCACGCCCGAACCTCCTCCAACTCATCTATCATCTTCTTAACACCTTTTCGAGGGGTTGCCCGCAAGGCTCTACTCCACCCCATCACCTGTTCTTGATCACATCCATCTTCAATATTATCACAGTCACGGTCATTATGGCCATTAACTCCACACAGGAAGCAAAAGAACGGTAATCTCTCATAAGCTATGTCCGTTTTAACAATTTTTCCATCTCTCCCTTTAATGTTCTGGAATCTACAGAGAGGTTTAGTAATGTCCATAAAAATTCGAACCCTCCGATAATTGTCAAGGTAAGCACATTCATCATCAATGTCCATAACATGTCCCAGTCGAGACGCAATAACATTACACATGGGTGTCGAACAACAGTTAAAGGGTAAGTTTTTTAAGCGGATCCAAAAAGGAGAGAAATTAAGGTTTACCTCCGACGGTTGCTCATCCCCGGAAACTTCATTCAGAACCACCAACTGATTATCAAAACACCAAGGCCTGCCTTGCATAACCTTTTCTTTGTCCCTCCAGTGAAAAAATTGAAAAACAAATTTATTCGGTCCAATAGAACGAATCACCAATCTCTTTGAGACCCCCCATGATTGCGTCATCGTTCGTTTGAAGGCGTCGACATTGAAGTGTTTCTCCGTCACAACCCTTCCCACCAGTAATAAAGAGACCTGATCATTAATCTCTTCTGAATTAATATCCCCCGAGTCAAAAACTTCAGATTCTACGTCGTTAATGTTGAGATTTTGGCATTTAGCAATTAATTCCCCATCCATGGGAGCAGGAATGGGAAATCGCACCCCTAGGGTTAGCGCAGACCTAACGAGGCGAGAGAGAACCTATCTTTCAAGGAGAATGTAAAAACTATCGCTATAAATATTGAGTGAGGCTAAATCTCTAACAATTATCTACATAACAAGTCTTTGTAACTTTTTTATTTTTACTTAACCCACACTAAGTGTTGCCCCGTGTTGGTTGCAACACATTTTGCCAGTTTTTTAGATTTAGCCGGTAATGTGGGGCCCACTTGTGCAATTATAACCATTAATCCCTTATAATTCATTTTAACCACTAATAATCCCTTTAAACCCAAACTATTAACACTTAATAGGATTAGGATGGAGAGGAGAGAGAAATCTAACCACCACCAGCCACCACTTCCAGCGTACCCTCAGCAGCCACCACTTCCACCATCTGTACCACGCCACCACCACGAAAATCACCGCAGCACCATCATCACTGAAATCAAACCACCACCAATCATCTGTACCACCACGAAAATCACCGCAATCAACTCCCACCAACAATGACCCCCACCGAAATTGACCCCCACAGCCACAACCCACCCAAATTGATCCCCACAACCCACCTAAATTGACCCCTCATACCTGATTCGAGCGACCGCCAATCCAGTTCAACCAATTCGACAATCCTCAACACCAAATTGGCACCACTCGGCACATAAATCGACGCTTTGAAGGGGTGGGGTGGCTCAAATGGTTTGATTCGAAGGGGTTGGGGTTCGGAGATTCAAACTCAAAGCTGGATAAAAATTGGCCATTATTGAAGCTTCAATAAGGTATAAAACTAAGAAGGAGTTTTATTTCAGCAATTTATGACCATAACCAAATCAGAATTCGAAGGTTCATAAAAAACAAATCAGAATTCGAAGGGGTTGGGGTTCGAAGGGGAGTGGCTGGGTTCGAAGGGTGGGTGGCTGGGTGGGGTGGGGTTGGGTTCAAAGGGTTGGGGTTCGAAGGGCGGTTAAGTTCGACGGTTGCTGGGTGGGGTGGGCTTGGGTTTGAAGGGGGGGTTAGGTTCGACGGTGGTTGGTTGTGGTGGGGTTGGGTTTGAGGAGGAGGGGTTTGAAGGGTAGAGTGGCTTGGTGGGGTTGGACGGTGGCTGGGTGGGGTGGTTGCAGTAGTGGTGAATTAGTGGTGGTGGCTGTGAGGGTGAATATTGGTGGTGGTGAATTAAACTTAAGGTGAAATAAAACTTAATTATCAAGGTGAAATTAATTAAGTTAAATTGGTGAATGAAACTTAACTACATGCTTTTTCTTTAATTGCACTAGTTAATTAACTTAATTGAAGAAGTGGGCCTCACTTATCCTGCTGAAACCTGAAAACCTGCTAAATGTGGTGCAACCAACACCATTCCAGACTTATTGTGGGTTAAGTAAAAATAAAAAAGTTAATGTGAGTTATTTTCACAACCCCACACTTAGAGAGGGTTTTTCACAAAATGGCCAATACTCAAAGATGGTTGTGTTGTTCGGTAAAGGGAAGTTTAATTTGGGAGTAAAATTAGAGATTTCAACTTATTAATTTGAGTATTTGTCAAAGATAGATTTTAAATAATTGATGTTGTCTAAACTCTTTTTGAAAATCTAGGGGTAAGAGTTTTTTGACATCAGATTTATAAACAATAAAAAGTACGATGATGGATTATGCATGTGTCTTTGTTCGTCATTTTACAAAATTATATAGTAACCAACTAGCAGCTACTTACTAAACACCTTTATACAAATAACTAATACAATCAATTGGTCAAATTAGTTAATACAATCAACTATCACGTAACCTCCCGCGTATGATTCATAATCACATTAAGCCAATGCCTCGTAGATATAGTGTCCCAAAAACTTGGAGGAGTATCAATGATAGCAATTGGAGTGAATTTTCCGGGCCAATCTGACAAACTGGACAAATTGAAGTTTTGATAATCCTGCATTTAAAGAGCAAGTCTCGATGAGAGAGTCGATCCCACCAAATGAGCCATGAAAATTATTGGAGCTTGGGAAGAATGTTGAATTTCCATACCCATTCACTATATATAGGTGTAGAACGAGGATCAATAATGCTATAATATGTCTGGGTAGCGGAAAACTTACCATGGATAGTGAGAGTTGAGAAGGTAGTATCGAGGTCATGATGAAATTGGATAAGCATTGATGAAATTCTTTCCGGGATGAAGTTTGGAAGGGGAAAAGATATAGGACTCAAGTCCCATTGAATGTTTTTGATAATATGGCTAACTAGAAAGGAATCTTTATTTAAATTCGAGGGCCCATGTATGAAATCACAAATAGGCCCTATTCTTAGTCAATTATCTTTCTACAAATTAATTTTAATGCTCGACCTCAGTTTTCACACAAGAATCTTATTGAGAATATGACATACTTTTCCTAAGTCGATCGGCAAGCAAGATCAAATTTTTCTAGAGATAGTGAAATTGGGCTATATATATTTAATATCTCGAAAATTTATACTTGCCTAAACTAAATAATTATAATTAGTGCTTAATTTTTTTCATTTAATTATAGGATATGACTAAAAATTTGTTGTTCTATATCCAAGTAAGGATAAAAGATATTTAGTTTTATAATTGTATAAATTACAAGAGTTGCAAATATAAATAAGTGAATATTAGATTAAAATAATAATGGTAAAAAAAAACTAAAAGAAAAAGAAAAGGAAAAATTAACACAACACCAGTGATTTCCTTCATATCAATTTTTTCCCACAAAAACTCAACCATGAATTTCTAATTCACATGTATGTTTTCTTGCACGCAAAAACTCAAGTTCAATTAAAACCTCTCTATCCAAGCCAATTCTCCCAAAATCTATAATTTATGTCAACTTTTATCAACACAAATCAGCAAAGTTGGAGCTCAACCCTGGCTATAAATAGCGATGTTTATTCCCTCAAACCACCACTCACTCATCACTAACCATTTCACTCAAAACTCCCTTGAATTAGCTTCTACCTTTGTCGGAAAACACCCCTACAAGATCCCCTGTTTTCGCGCTATCCCACCACCTCTCGCTCTCTCCTATGTTTTTTTTCAGCCGCCGCAGCGCTACCGCGCGACTTCCACCCTCTGACCACCAGAGTGAGCCACTCACACGACGAGCCAACCACTTGCCGAGAACCCATCTCGCACTCTCTCGCTCGCTTGCGCGCATTATCTTTCTCTCTCCTCTTGCACAATTCTTTCTTCTTCTCCTCTGCTTGGTCTGCTCTCCCTATGCCGCTGTGCACCATCCGACCACAGAATTACGCCACCCCACGTTGCTGCCTCCAACCTCACCTCGCCGCTGCCCACCGGAGCTTCGTTCTTCTTCCCATGCTCTCTGGTTCGACGCTGCTCGATTGGAGCAAAGGTATGACCGTATGAGGATACCTCTTCATCTGCTGCTTATAACTTTTAGTTTTAATTTGGTTCTCAAGCCCAAAATATACCATTATAAATTACTCTTATTGTCGGGTTTAGGATTTTGGGATGAATTTACAAATCAGTAAATGAAATGGACTATTTGAGATTATTAGTTAATTATGTTGATGTTCATGTCCTAATTGACTTAATAACACAAACATAATAAAAACTCACTACCAGTAAAATAGGATTATATGTGACTAATAAATGATTAAATGATGATTTATTATGTGATAATACTTGATAGTATATTTCATTTTTATTTGTAACTCTAATATGTCAACTAAAGAGTAATATTAAATAAGTATAGTTTACTCGTATATAATAAAGCATCACACTTATGTATAGAGTTCAAATCTCAAGAATTAAAGTGTTATATTACGAGGTCCATAAGTACAAGTTATTAAACCCGAGTCATGAACCATGAGACTAACAACCACTGTTTTAGATAATAAAATGACGAATATGTTTAAGGGGATCCTGTGACTAATAGGATGAAGCTTTGAGTTAAAGTTCACAAAATTGTAACGTGTGCTTATTGTTCAATTTATAAAATATGAAATAGTTATAATAAGACGTTCATACTCAGAAGTCATGAATTATAACTTAGACGCTAGGCTGTTCTAGAAAGAATACTTATGACTTTATCAACCACCAAAGACCTAAATATGTAAAACTCCTAAATACCTCCTAAAATGGATAATACATGATGAAAATGGATGAAGAAACTCAAAATTCAGAATAAAATATTAATAAGTCTTTTATTAATCCCTAAATTGATTAGATTAAAAAGGAAGAGATTTTAGAAGTCTCCCCCGACAATCAAGGTTGTTAAGCAAAATTTCAGGCAAGATAAACTGCTAACACCCACACGCACTTTTCAAGTACGTTTTATGGTGCTTTTATATAATGTTTATGCTATGTTTTATATGGTGTGCGGGATATGAAATTTTTGGCTAATGATTTGATGACATTATGAAATGAGTTTACTATGATTTCTTAAAATTACGCAAAAGAAACGAAACATGATAAATGAAAGTGGAAGATGGTGAATGGCAAACTATGTTCTATGGGTCGTGCGTGCGTCGTACTATTATTTGGCGGCAACACTACCTTCTGATGGGTGACAACGTCCTCGGTGGCACCTGCATTACGGCATTATATGCCACCTTCTGATGGGGGATAATGTCATCTGTGGCTTTGCCTGACATTATATGCCACCTTTTGATTGGGGATGAATGTCCTTGGTAGCTTTACCTCATGTTACTATTGGCATCAAATACCACCTTCTGATGGGGGATGAATATCCTTGGTGGCTTTCCTTCTATTAGGATCTATGGCATTATATGCTACCTTCTGATGAGAACTTATGTCCTTGGTGGCTATGCCTTTTGGTGTACTCGCCAAGTAACTAAATAAAGTTTTCTGATAATGAAATGTAGTAATGAAGATTATATATTTTTTTTGAAGGGAAGTAATGAAGATTATATTGATGAATAATGACTTTTAAATTTCTGGTTCGAAGTGTATGTTTACTAAATAGTTTTACTATATTCTTTTCTCCATGTTTGCAACTAAAATAAATTGAAATATATTTACGATGTTAGAGTAGTACGTTACTGAGCCTTAGGCTCATGACGTTTTGTTTTTCTGTTTTAGGTATGCATATGATCAAGATGGAATGACGTAGCAGTGAGGAATATTTTACTTTAATTCATGCGAGTATGACAATTATGTGATTGAAGTTTATAGACTTTAGATTATGTAAGTTTAGTTATGCTTAAGTTGATTATATGTTTCTAGAATCACTATAACTATTATAAAAAAGTTTAGTGTCATGAAAGAATGTTTGCCTTGTACTTTTGCGAACGAAGAGTAGGGCAGTGACGCATTAATTAAGCTAGGAAGGTCTTCCATTGCTAATCCTTGTAATTAATTAACCTAATAATGGTGCTTAGAAGTCGGGACATTATAATATAATTGGACATTAGACAATCCTTTGCGAGGCTACCCTCCCATAGATCATTTTCCATCGGAGCTTGACCATTAAGGCAATGTTAAGGTCCAAATGACTCCTAATGCCTAATCCTCCCAGATTTGGGAAGGAAAGTGTGAGAATGGCCCACTAAATGAAGTTTCTTTTCCCCCTCCTATTCATCCCAAAGAAAAAGTTATTGCAAGTTTTGTCAAGTTCATTAAGAATGGATTTTAGGAGATGGGAGGATTGCATGTAGTAAGAAGCAATAGTGTTCATAGTTGACTTGATACGAGTGAGTCTTTGGAGAGAAATTTGGATTTCCATAAAGAGATTTTCTTTTTCACTTTATCTACTACAAACATGACATCTCTCTTTCTAGGTCTTTTGTCAGATAGGGGCATACCCAAATATAAGCCAAGATTTTCATTTTCCTTCAAATTGATGGTACTTTAACATAAGAGTTTGTGCTCGTCACTAGTGTTGAGGAAAAATGCGAGACGACTCTTTCCTTCGTTGATTTTTTGGCTAAAAATTTCACAAAAGGTAGTAAAATATCTCTCAACTTAAAGGTCGTTGTTTTAGCAACCCTACCAATGCAAATATAAGAAGGTCATCAGCAAATATAAGGTAAGATATGGCTCTATTCTTTTGCACCCAGGAAGGAGTCCAATTTTTTTTCAAGACATGCCTGATTAATTTTCGAGGTGAGGGGTTCAAGGCAAATATTGACAAGGAAGGGGGACATGAGATCTCCTTGAAGAAGACCCCGAGAGTGAGAGAAGACCTCAGTTTTCCTCCCATTGACAAGGACTGAAGAAGTAGATTTATTTATGCAATTCATAATAAGAGAGATGAAATGAGCATCAATGTTTTGATCATGAAGACATTTTCGAACAAAATCCCACTCAAGTGGTTCATAAGAATTTTCTAGTTCCACTTTAAGAACAAACCATCCATGCTTACATTTCTTGTGATGCATGGAATGTAATACTTCAGAAGCTATCTGGACCTCGACCCTTGACAAAGTTGTTGTGATGGTTGGAGATCCAACCAGGGATTAAGGATTTTATCCTATTAACAAGAATTTTGGTGACTAGCTTGTACATGGTATTAAAAGACTAATAAGACGAAACTGCTTAACTGTTTTTGGATTGGGTTGCTTTGGGATTAGACAAATAAGAGTTTTCCCTAAGGTCAGAGGTATATTGCCTTTTTAAAACCAAACTCATTCATATAAACTAATTTGTAATTGACTAATTATCATACAACTGATAGATAAAATTCCATATATTGATAACTCATTTTCATTACTGTAAGATAATCCTCATTAAGTGATAATAAGATTTCCTAAATATATCCTAAATTTTATAAATCATAACTATACAAGATCTCGTCCACTAGTAAACAAATTTGATAAACTACTAACGTATTTCCATAAACTAAAAGATGGCTCTCATTAGTTAATAAAATTTCATAAACGTATTCTCATTAGTTGATGCTATTGCATATATATGTATATATATATATATATATGTATATATATATATATATATGTATATTATATATATATATGTATATATATATATATGTATATATATATATATATATATATATATATATATATATATGTACATATATATATGCATGCATATATATATGTATATATATATATATATGTATATATATGTATATGTATATGTATACATATATATATGTATGTATATATATATGTATGTATATATATATGTATATGTATATATGTATGTATATGTATGTATATATATATGTATGTATATATATATGTATATGTATATATATATGTATGTATATGTATATGTATATATATATGTATATATATATATATGTATGTATATATATATATATGTATGTATATATATATATATATATATATATAAAGTGAGTTCATATGAGAATGCATACTTATATGAGAAATGAGAATGAATTTTAAACGCTATAACTCTTATGAATAACTGATGTAACTCTAATGAAAAAGTGATGTAACTCCAAAAAGAAAATATTTTGAAAAAAAAAATTCAAAAAAAACAAATGTTTTTTTTGAATTCAAAATGTTTTAGAGGGATATAACTCTAATGAATAAGTGTTGTAACTCTAAATCAATCGTGTGGTTGAGATTTATTCTCATTTCTCATGTAAGGAGCATTTCTCATTTTGGTTTATTGTTACAACACTTATTCATTAGAGTTATATCTCTTTGAAAAATTTTGAATTAAAAAAAAAATTATTTTGTTTTGAATTTTTTTTTCAAATATTTTTTTTTGGAGTTACATCACTTTTTAATTAGAGTTACATCACTTATTCAAAAGAGTTATAGCGTGTAAAATTCATTCTCATTTCTCATATAAGTATGCATTCTCATATGAACTCACTTCTCTCTCTCTCTCTCTCTCTCTCTCTAATATATATATATATATATATATATATATATATATATATATACACACACACACACACACACACATATATACATATACATATACATATATATATACATATATAGATCAGTAACATCAATAAAATTATTGGGGTTAAAACATGATAATCACATGTCTAAAATAACCTATAACAATTAGGCAAAAAGTATTAAGTGAAAATTTGGACGTTCACTTATAAACACTAGATAAATGAATTATATGCGCATCAAAATGGGTTGGACCCACGGAGGAGGTTTAATTAGGCGCAATGATGCCTTTATCAAAAAAGGGGGAGCTTGGGCAGACCACATGATAGGAAGTAAGTTTGTGGCAGATTTTTGACATTTATGATACCTATAGTTGTTTGATAATGTTGCTATTCATGATATGATGTTGGATTATTCTTTTGGAAAGAAACGAAATTGCAAGATTGAAGCATAAATAAAGGTGACAACCATCGATTATATGAAAAATTCATAGTTTTGAGACAATTATAGATAAATTATTACTACTTAACAATTGATTTACAATTTAACGTTTCACGAGAATGATGGAGGCGACATCTTCGAAGTAAAAATAGTCTTCATGTTCCATGGTTTAATACTAAAGCTAGTAGCTGCAATTATTATTATTATTAATTATTCTTATTATTATTATTATTATTATTATTATTAATATTATTATTATTAATATTATTATTATTAATATTATTATTATTATTATTATTATTATTATTATTATTATTATAAGTTTGTGGCATGAGAAGATATTATTGTAGATAAAGTTCCGGCTAATTTGAGGGTGATGACCAAATATGATACTAATTTGTGCATTAGTTTTAGAATTATGAATTATCTACGTGTATTGATTTTTTTTTCATTGAGAAGCAAAGATGAGAAGGTATTAATTCAAATCAAGTTCTGTCAAACTATAATTACTTTGGGTGAATCTTATGTTTATCATTTGTAGTGTCATATGATTTTTTTAGGGATAATATGATTTTAATTTACTATTGACAATCTCATACTAAAGGGCCTAATTTTTATGATTAGTACAAGAAGTCAAGAACCATATACTTCCTCTATTTCAAAATAATTGATACACTTTATTGAAATGATAATGTTATAGTATTTGCTACGTAATACTTTCGCATACATCAAAGTATAAATCTATCTTCATTTATTAAATATGTGATAGGCACCTTGTTTTTCAATTTTTTTTTTGTTTTGAAAGGTGATTTACAACATTTACCCATACTTCTTGTGGTCCCCTTCTTTCTCTCTGTATTTTTCATAAAAAATGTGTAATTTTTCTTTAGCAAGTAAATAAAAACTAGGGAAGTATAATGTGGAGATTGTCTCTATGCTTGTTCAACGAAAAACTATAACTAAAGAAAAATAAATAACTTCGAATTTAATGTAAACAATGTTACTTCACCAATTAATGTCAAGCAATCAGTTTACTCACTTACAAAATCACTATCAATTTCCTAAGGCATCAAACTCCCAATCAATAATATCCTTGTGGCTTTTGCTAAGCTTTGTTGATGAGCTGCACTCACGTGTTCCTTCTTCGAAGTCTAACAAATTCCAATCGGTCTTCACTGAGCCTTCTTTAGGCTTCAATTTTAAGGAGCTTCCATGCCATGTTAATTCTTTTGATGATTGATATTCCAAATTTGGTCTTTCCAGGGATTCAAATTCTACTTTCATTTTTTCGAGGATGTTAAACAACTCCGCTATTTTTTGTTCATCATTCCTAGAAAAAAAGATAGAAATATGCAGATGGGTAACACCAATATACGTAGCAAAATTAGGTAATTCTGGTAATTATAAGATTTTAGTTATTTTGTTTTGAAAATTTATAAATCTAAGTCTTTATGGGAGATGGAAGTTTGAAGTGTATAAATAATGTCATATAGGTATGATATATCGTTAGATAAATTTAATAAAGTTTTAATTGATTATGATAAATATAATATTAGTAAGAGAAAAATAAGAATAATATCCAAAAACACAATATAATAGCTGTTAAAATAAATCGTTATTTTTTTCTCTACCCCTCTCACCAAATGCTAAGGCGATTTTGCTAACGCCATCATCTTCGATAAGGAAATCGAAATCAGTAGATGCACTGGTGTTCATGCGATTAAAGTTCCTAATCCCTTCTAGGAAAAGGATGTTATAAGGAAAATAAAATCGCAGAAATGATTGCAGTAATTCCTCCGACATTTTTGGAGGATTACATCCAACAATCAATGAATAAGGAGGTGCATTAAGATTATTAAATATGATGAAAAGTGGTGGAAAACCTTCATCAGCACCATTGGAGGAGAAAATGGCTAGTAATTGAAGCGACAGGTAATACTCCATTGTTGCTACTATTGAATCTGAAGATATTCACGAAGAGATAAAATATTGCTCTTGTACTGTTGTACGGTATGTCTTGGGTGCGAATCCACCATTGTCTGAAATGGAAGGATATTTCAAGATAATTTGGGGTAAAGTGGGTATTGATAAAATTGCTCTTATGAATAAGGGATTGTTTATTGCTAGGTTTTCATTTGTGGTATCTTACTTGAAAATAAAAATAGAGGACTTTTAATTTTTTTTTATTAAAAACCTTTGATCACTAAAATGTGGGATCCTGACATGGAGATTGACAACAAGAATATGAAAATGGTGCCAATTTGGATCAACCTGTATGATCTTCCATTCAGATATTTGGAGAGGGGGGGGGGGGAATCAGTTTATTCAAGATTATTGGTCAAGTGGGGAAGGTGATTGAAAATGGACAATGCTACAAAGACAAAAGAGAGGCTTAATTTTTGGAGAGTAATGATAGAAGTGGGTTGCAACAGGAACTCCCCGAGTATATCTCTTACAAAAATGAGCATGGAGTGGTCATTGAGCAAATATTGGGGTATGAATGGAGACTAATGCAATGTGCTAGGTATTCTGTATTTGGGCATGCATTGAAAAGTGTAGGAAAAATAAACTGGAAGAAGGTATGGGTGCATAAAGAGATTGTACAACAAGATAAGGAGGGGTTCTTCCTAGTTAATACTAGAAAGTAAAATTCAAAGCCAACAGTAGTAGAAGTTCCTGTTCACCACCCTTTTATGGTGTTATTAGATAATTATGTTTCTAGTAATATAATCAATTGGTGATTAACATGAAGGGACTAACAATAGAGGTAGTGAAGTAGAGTGTTATTAGGTGATTGAAGGAGCACAACAAGCACAAATCACCAACAGAGGTGATAAAATCAAGGAAATGAGTCAGGGGGTGCCTTCTCCTTAACCCAATGGATATTGTTATTGCCTGGAATATAAGAGTTCTAAACAACAAGGTAAAACAAAGTGAGGTGAGAAATTTTATTGCCACTCATAATGTGAAGTTGTTTAGTCTCTTAGCACTAGTGGAAGAAACCTCATCTGTCACTTAGTAACAAATGTGATTTTTACAAAACCGCATCAGAAAATCAATTAAAAAAATGGGAAGGAAAGCTGGGAGGAAAATATGATGTGGTCCTTTTGTGGACCGCATCAGACTAAAAAACTGATGCGGTTCCTAGGATCGCATCACATTTTTTTATTTTATCTAAAAAAACCCGAAACATCAGCCTAGTCCTTGTGGCCCGGTCCTCTCCTTTCCCTTATAACCCCTAACCCATTTCCTTCCCTTGTAACTCTAGTCATCGTGGCCTAGTCGTCTTCCCTCTCTCATACATAACCCTAGTTCCTCCTCTATCTCCTCACTTAACCCTAATCCATCATCTCAAACCCACATCACCACCGCTCTTCCTTTCCTCTTTCTCTCCTCTCTACTCCTCCCTCACACATGCGGCTAAAACCCTAAACTCATATCTCCTCTCTCCTCTCACAAACGCCACCACCTCAGTCTACCTCATTCCACCTCTTTCTCTCCTCTCTAAGCATCCCTCACGAATAAAGAATGGAAACCAAGAAGTGAAGAACAAAAACGAAGTAACAAAACGAAGAAACGAGAAATAGAAGAAACAAACAATGGAAACGAAGAAACCAAATGAATAGTGAAAATGAAGAACGAAGCGATTTCGTCTCCTGTCTCAATATTCGTCACTCGTGATTCAAGATATGTTTTTTTTCCTTTTTCAATTTAGTAGTAATTTCAGATGTCGTTGTAACTTTTTCGGTTTTTTTCAATTTTTTTAGATATGAAGTCCTATTTTTATTTTTGTTTCTGATCCGAAATTCAGTTTTTTTCGCTCGTGATTAATTTGGTCTTTTATTTTTTAGGAATTAATTTAGGGATCTAAAGTCCTCTTTTTTTTTATAGATGTGTTCGTTTTATTAATTTTCTCTATTTTACTTTGTTTTCATTTTATATTTAATTGCAGGATTTTGTAGATTATAGTTTGTAATTTCATATCTATTCTTAGATTTGTTGTTTATTCGTTTTTAGGGGTTGTTTGTTTTCTTAATTTCCTGTATTCTAGTTTAAGATTGAGGCTATTTCCATTTTGCCTTTCTACTTTGGATTGTGTATGTTTAATTTCAGATTCTTGTAAGTTCGTTTTAGTTTGGAATTAATGTGAATGGATTTCACTGAATTTTTCGTTGTATTTTGTTCCGTATACAATTTGTTCAATTCACTGTTTTGGTTGAATTAATGTGAATGTATTTTGTTTCTAGGTGTATACAATTTGTATATAATAATTTTTAGTACACAATCCATATTTTGGTTGAAGGCAGAAAAGTAGTGCAGACCTACAGCCAGCAGGCCTGCAACGTTTTTTTATATATTTCAATAACTTAATGCGGTTCTTAAGGAAAATCGCATCAGTTAATCACACTAATTGATGTGGTTTTCCTTAAGAACCGCATCAATAAATCATATACTGATCTGATTTTTGACCAGATCAGTAAAATTAATGGGAACTGATGCGAGCCCATCTGATGCGGACCAAAACCGCATTAGTATGCCCGGTTTTAATCGCATCAGATGGGCTTTTTTCCACTATTGTAGAAACAAAGGGAAAACACTTCAAGTAGAGTCAATATATATTTGAATATATTTCTTGGGTGGTGCTTCACTCACAATAATAACTGTCATAAAAATGGTAGAATTTTGCTTTGTTGGTGTCCTATTGCCTTTGTTATTAACATTATATATGTTAATAGCCACTTCATCCATTGTATGGTGATTATGCCAAACAATGGTCAGGAGCTTGGGTGCACTTTTGTCTATGGTTTAATGACCTTAATAGTAGGATAAACATCTAGAATTGTTTGAAAATTATTACAATGAATAATAAGGGGCCTTGGGTTCTTCTTGGAGACTTTGATGCCTTAAGTAGTGTTGAAGATAGGATTGGCTCAGTGGCGAGGATTGCTGAAATTAAGCCAATGATAGATTGTATGACATTTTGTAATTTGGTTAATGCAAAATCCTCAGGTCGACATTTTACATGGAATAACGAACAGGAGGAAACCCAAAGAGTCTTATCTAGGATTGATAGGGTATTAACTACCCTTAGCGGATTAATACTTATGATATGTGAAAAGCTTCTAGTCTTCTAGAGGGGAACTTTAATCATACCCCTATAATACTGAGTGTGTATCTTGATGATCAGCAAAAAAAAACATTCATATTTATGAATATGTGGTGTAACTACCAGTCACGCAGGCATGGTATATTCATGCACATGGTTGTGCAATGTATAACGTAATGAATAAGCTTAAATAAGTCAAAGCTGCTCTTAGATAGATCAACACGGTAGTTTTAGAGATGTTGAACCTAGTGTATCCTTTATGAGCTTTTTTTAAAAAAAATGATTTTAATTTTAAAAGAGATTATAAGGCTTTAGGGTTTTGTTATTTGAGACTGGCCTCTCTTTCTCTCTCCTCTCATCCTCACGCCTCTCTTCTCTCTCTCCTCTCATCCTCACGCTTCTCTCTCTCCTCTCATCCTCACGCCTCTCTTCTCTCCTCTCATCCTCACGCCTCTCTTCTCTCTCTGCACTCCTGATTAATACTGTTGCTATATTCACTATCACTAGGGGAAAAAAAATGAAGGGCTGTGCAGGAAGGGCTGCGCTTTTCCTGAAAGCGCAGCCCTACATAACAGAAGGGCTGCGCTTTTTAAAAAAAGCGCAGCCCTTCACTTAGTAGGGCTGCACTTTTAAGAAAAGCGCAGCCCTTCTTACACTCAGAAGGGTTGCGCTTGTAGAAAGCGCAACCCTACTAAATGAAGGGCTGCGTTTTTTGGGACACGCGCAACCCTTCATGGGCTTTTTTTACTTATTTTGAAACAAACCGCTTGGGCTTAAAAGACAAAGTGATTATTAGGGTTTACTACTTTACTCCAACGTGAGCCGTTCCCTCCCTCATTCTCTCAGTCTCTCACAAAATCTCACAACGGCATTCACGTTTTCTCTCCTCTCATCTTTCTCTCTCCTCCCCGTTCAGACTCGTCAGATCATCAAGCATCAATCACCTCCGTTCGTCTTCAACCCCGACATTTTTGTTTTCTCTCTCCTCTCTCGCCGTTCGTTCGTCGGATCATCACTCACAACGGCCTTGCAAAAACAACTACCTCCGTTCGTTTTTCTCTCCTCTCTCGCCGTTCGTCTCCTCACCACCGTTCGTCTCCTCCGACGAGGGTTTTTTTTATTTTTGTTTATTTTCGCACATTTTTTAGGGTTTTTTTTCATTTTTTCGTTCATTTTCGTTCGCACCTAATTAGCAACTTCAAATCTATAATTTTAGGGTTTTTTTTTCATTTTTTTCATTTTCGTTTATTTTCGTTTATTTTTTGTTATTTTTTTCGTTTCTTGACAACCCCTAAGCCCCTTCTTCTGATTTTGTAATTCTTTTGTAATTCTTTTATAGTTTTTTGGGATATTTTTCATTTGGGATTTTGTTGAATATTTCGTTGCGGTTAGACCAGCAGTGAGTAATATTTCGTTGGCAGCAACTACTGTAATGTTATTACTTTTCTTTTTTTGTTGTATTTTTCTGTTTTATTTTGATGTTTATGTCAATTTTTGCGCAAATGGTGATGGCAGATAACGAATTGTGTTTGTATTCGATGTTTAATGTCAATTTTATGTTGTTTTTAGTAACATTTCTCTATATAAAAAATGCAAAAAAAAAAAATTTATTTTTTATTTTTTTTGGGTCCGAAGGGCTGCGCTTTTACCAAAAAAGCGCAGCTCTTCCAAGCTTGAAGGGCTGCGCTTTTCTAGCGCAGCCCTACTTAAAAAGTGAAGGGCTGCTATTGAAAGGGCTGCTGTCAAAAAGCGCAACCCTACAGGCCTTTTTCAGCGCAGCCCTTCTTCATTTTTTCACTAGTGTATTATCCTTCATAGACTCTTCTAGGGTTTTACTAAACAAGGAATCTTCCTTCACAGACTCTTCTAGAGTTTTACTACACTCTGCATCTTCGATTTCCGAAAACCTACCTAGGGTTTTTTGTTCAGATTGCGTAAAATCTAAAAAAGGGTTTTCAGTTTCCATAATTTGAACAAATGGGTTATCGCTTTCCGTGGTTTCAACAACGGGATTTTCGCTTTCCGTGGTAATCAGTGAGGGAGTGTGAAAGAGAAGAGAATGCCGTTTGAGTGAAGCAATGGGAGAATGTGAATTTTTTTGGGGTTGTGCTTTTGGTTGCTATACTGGGGCCAGTATGTGTACTGGAGAATATAAAATAAAGTGTGCGTTTTGTTTGTAAAAACAAAGGAAAAGAGGAAAATGATGATGAAAGTAAAATGGGGAAGAATTGAAAAGAAATAAAGGTTAAGGATTTGAAGAGAAAGGATTTGAAGAGAAAGAGAAAGAGAAAGAGAGGATGTCGATTCTTGTATGAATGTATTGAGAAATTGTTATTCGTTACTTTTGCATTAACCACATCATTATTTCATTTACTATGGATTCATTCTAATGGTAGGATAAGTGTTGCTTACTGCTGCTATACTAAGATTTTTCATGAAAAATCTTCAGTTACCTTTATCTCTGTAATGGATTCATCTTAGCAGTGGAGCAATATAAATGGAGTGATTAGTGAGGGGAGGAAGAGGGAAAGCTGCAAAGATGGGGGTTTGTTTAATAAAGATTTTAGTTTTCTGGGTTTGTTCCTCCATTAACAGAGAGCGAAAGATTGAGAAAAAAAGAGGAATTTTGAAATCTAGAAATAAAGGAGGGAAGAACAAAAATTAGCGATGGAAAATTGATGTCAAAAAAAAAATTTTTTATTTAATTTTTTATGGGTCAAAAGGGCTGCGTTTTTTACTAAAAACACAGCCCTTCATGCTTAAAAGGGCTGCACTTTTTACCTAAAAACGCAGCCTTTCACTTGTAGAAGGGTTGTGCTTTTAGGTAAAAAGCGCAGCCCTTTTAAGCATGAAAGGGCTGCGTTTTTTGTTAAAAGCGCAGCCCTTCGTTGTGAAGGGCTGCATTTTAAAAGCACAGCCCTACTTAAAAAGTGAAGGGCTACTATTAAAAGGGTTGCTGTCAAAAAGCGCAGCCCTAAGGGCCTTTTTTAGCGCATCCCTTCCTTAATTTTCCACTAGTGAATGATGATATTGTTAAAATTGGTATGGATGATATCCAAGCTGAAGTGGATTATTGGAAATCTGCCATTGTATGTTCTGTATTAGGAGCAAATCCATCTCTACCAGTGATTGACGGATTCTTTTACAGAATTTGATAGAATTTAGGTGTGGATAAAATTGATTGATCATGGTGTCTTTGTTGTCCGGTTTACTTCAATGGAGTATAGGGATAATTGGCTGCAAATATACCCACTTTTGACAAGAAACATGTCATATGTAAACCTTGGCATCAAGACATTGTCAATTTCAAGGATGAAATTCAGGTGGTTCCAATTTGGATTCATTTAAAGAATCGTGAATTGAAGTTTTGGGGTAGTAGATGTCTGAGTAAAATAGTGGGTTCAATTGGGAAGTTCATTCAAACTGATTAAGCAACAGTCAACAGACTAAACTTCATTTTGTTAGAGTGCAAATTGAAGTTGTCATTTCTCATGAAGCTTCCTGAGGAGGTGAAATTTCATGATGAAAATGGTAATTTGAGGGTTGTTAGGATTGAATATGAATGGAAACCAACTGTTTGTGAATATTGTAAACTCTTGCGCCATGTCTCAAGTGATTGTAAGAAGAGGAAGGAAAGAAGAAAGGGGTTGACAGAGCACAAGACAAGCAACTTGCTCAGGGTGCACTTGGTCAGGCTGATGCATCAAAACCACCTGTTCAAGGTAAAGCTTTTCAGGCTGTT